>NW_026988413.1:41820000-42000000 GCF_030222135.1 Aotus nancymaae | reverse complement strand
CTCCTAAATTTAGATTGCTTTTTGGGCTCTCATTTTTAATAGTCCATTCACCATATTAGTATATTTCTGACCTCACAGTTTAATATATATATGGAGGGGTAAGGTACAGAAATGTAGTTGATGTATTATATGTATAATTAATAGTAAATTTAACATTTTTAAATAAAAATATGGAGAAACAAGGAATAGATATGTAAACACAATTATTGAAAGAACTTTTACCATCTTGTTTTAACTATGTAAAATGCATATGAATATTTTATAAGTAATACAAAAATACATTAAAGTCAAATATATATGCACTAATTCAAAAGAAATGCAAACAACTGTATAATAAATGCTTAAAATGACAGTTTACAAAAGCAGTGCCAAAACGCATTCCCTGGCATTGAGGGAACTGAGGTACTTTACATTTACATCGTTAGCAACTCTAACGATGAGGGTCTTATGGGGCTGTATCAAGTTTCTCATTGATTTTGATGGAAAATACATATTGCTATCTTTTTTCACCATATGTGGATATCCTCTGATGAAAACATGTTTACTGTAAAAACTTCAAATGGACACATTCTCTTTTTCACAGTTACATGTTTGATAACAAACAGCAGCAACCATGATTGTTCAAAATCATTACAAGTGACATTTGATGCAACAATTAATGTGGTGCTTCAAACATACTTTATTCAACTCATACTAAAACATAACTAATATGTAATAATTCCTTTTATGTACATAAATAGAAAAATGAAAAATGCATCTCACTTATAAGTGGGAGTTGAACAATAAGAACACATGGACACAGGGAGCGGAACATCTCATACCACGGCCTGTCGGGGGGATGGAGGACTAGGGGAGGGATAGCATTAGGAGAAATACCTAATGTAGATGATGAGTTGATGGGTGCAGCAAACCACCATGGCACATGTAACCTGTGTAAAAAACCTCCATGTTCTACACATGTATCCCAGAACTTAAAGTATAATAAAAAAAAAAAGAAAAATGAAAAGTGAACAATGCAGAACAAGATACCACGTGAAATGAATGTTTCATGATAAATTTAGGTGATGACTACCATTAAGAAAAAAAGGTTATTAATGTGGTTTTCTAATTTTCCCCAAATAAATATTTCCCATTTATTGAAATATGTGTGAATACAATTAATAATAGAAAAACTAATGAAACTAATTCCTCATGAAATTTTACATCCATGTTTTATCTTCATGGAGTCAGTACTTCCAAAGTCATTCTATGTGGGTTTAGAATTACATATGAAATATATTGTTCCCCAAATTTTTATAGTCTTTATTGAGAGATCTGAGGGTAGGAGTAGTAAAGACAATTTACAGTAAAAATCTGATCAAATACTTTTTTTCCCCCTAATTCTCCTTTTCATATAGTTGAGCAGCTGGTTTTGTTAAGAAAAAATTCGGATGTATAAAACAACTTTTCAGTAAAAAACTATTTAACAGGTACTGTCAAATTAATACCTTCCATAAATATACATTTTTTTTATATCTTACATATTTTATTAAAATTTCCTGGAATGGTTTTCTGCTGTATGTGCATAATCCTTAGAAACTAATTGTAATTTTATTGATGATAAAATACAAGGGCCATTCTTTCCAATTAACATACACATTTTAAGAAAAAACTTCCTTCTGTCTCTTAAGATTTCACATGGCTCATGGAGAACCCAACTCTCCTCCTTGTTAAAGCATCCCAAAATGTCCCACCTTATTGCAAAACTCTGCTCAGTAACTGAATAAACACTGTCATAATGCTCCCATAACAGAAGTTACCTTAACTTCAATTGTGAATATGGAATTTGGGAATCTGTATCTGCTTATTCATCAGGTTCAACAACTGTGAGCCCATCACTTTTCACTATGGTTAAAAATAAATGGTTGTTGAAAGCATTTCCCTGGCTTTCAGTATAGAAGATAATCGTGCTATGATAGAGGTAGATGTGCTTTGAGGCCTTGAAGAGGAAGGATGGACTCAGTCTAAATTGTCAGGAAAGGCTTTAGGAAGGGCATTTTAATTGTTCGTGAAGAAACGGATCAATGGACAGAAAAAGAGAAGGAATTATAGATGGAAAGAAAAGGGTACAGAAAGACAGAAAGGTGTAAAAAGTACAGAATATTGAGAGACATTAAGTATTTGGATGGACCTCATACAGACTATTGGGAGAGTAACTGGGAAATGAGGTTGGAATAGGTAGGCTAAATCTACATCCTGGAAGATCTTGTTTGTTGTGCCCAGAAGTTTTGACTTTCATTCTGTAGGTGTTAGACAGCCATTAAAAATTGTTTTAGTGGAAAATGATGGCAGATTTATATTTTTGAAATAAAATTTTACCACAGTTTGGCCTAGGTAGAGGGAGTACAGAAAAAAGAAAAGGAGCAAATTAATCCAAGGTGCAAACTCAATAATACTTGTATTGAGTATGTACTGTGAAGCATTGGGAAAAATTTAGAAAAGTAAGGCTTGGGTTTTGAAAAGTAATTAGTAGAATCAAACAACTTGAGTTCAATACTAAATGTTTTTGGCTATGTCGTCTTGGACAAATCACTAACCCAAGATTCTTTATGAATTGGAGGTAAAAATAATTGACATAATTATTAGTTTATTTACTTTCTTGACCACCCCCTCTACTACTATCACTATTCCTCTGTTGTATCTCTCAAAGTAATGTTTATATCTCCTTTGAAGCATCTGTCACAGTTACAATTTCATATTTACATATGTGATTATTTGGTGTCTGTTCCTTGCTAGACAGTAAGTATTATAAAGACAAGGGCCATAACAGTTTTTGCTCAGTATTTTATTTGCTGTATATCAAAGTGCCTAAATAAAAATAATTAATATAATTATTTTAGAAGTTAATAAAGTTATAGATATAAAATGTTTAGCAAATTTATTATTTTACTCAACAAATATTTATTTAATATCTGCTATGCATTAGACAGTTTGCTAGACAGCAAATAGAATACTGAGCAAAAACTGATATGGCCCTTGCCTTCATAAAACTTACTGTCTAGAGGGGAACAGACATCAATCTAGCGGAGAATAGACACCAAATAATCACATACATCAATAAGAAATTGTGACAGATGCTTCAAAGGAGATATAAATGTTACTTTGAGAGAAACAACAGAGGAAGAGTGACGGTAGTAGAGGGGGTGGTCAAAAAAGGCTGGAGGCTTTGAAGAATGAGTAGAAGTTAGTGAGATCAAAGTAAAAGTAGAGAAGGCATTTCCCTACTCCGGCTTACAATAAATATATACCTAAATGGTATCAGATAATGAGAAAATACACATTAATTATTCTCATTAGCTTAGTTTTACATTTTATTTTCTAAACTTTAGTATGGTAGTTTCTACAAATGATCCTCTTATTTAGACTGATAATTAGAAGAAAACTGGTTTTATGAAAACGTGTTCATTCTTTATTTACATCGCAGTGTTGTATGATCAGTCTTCAATTTATTGACCTTTTTAATTTAGCATTTGTCTCCCATATGATATTTACTGTTTGTGGACTGAGGTCTTTTATTGTTGATTTTTAGTATTTATTGACATATGCCATATTGCCAGTAGAAGTGATTTGTGTGTGATTTAGGTGTTTCTTTATTTTCATGCAAATTTCAAGATTTCTTTTCTAAATCTTGGTTTTTATGAGATGCTAAATATGACACTAAAATATACCTTTGTAGATCATAAGAATATTTTTTTAATGTGGGCAGCAGGTGTTCCCTAAAGTCTTCCAAGTGTATATGGAGCAGTGCCTTAGATGATCATTATCTCTTTTTAATAGTTTGCTATTATCATGGGAATATTATTTTTTCTCCTTTATTAAGAAACCACATCTGCAACAACTGACTGCAGTCCTTCCATGAAGTCTTTCTACCAGGCATCTTATGTAATATGGAGATAAGAATAAACTCTGTTTCACATGACTATTGTGAGGAGTAAGTGAATATTAATAGATTAGAAGAGTGTTACATATATGGTAAGTGTTCAATAAAATTAACGTAAGAATTATTACCATTTTTACCAAGTAATAAGAGGCTGTTTCCTCATATTGTTTTTAATAGTCAAATATGTAAGTATTCCAACTAAACTGGCTGAAGGAGACAGAGTATCCTTACCATCTCATTTTCATGTTCCTATTGACCTGTAGAGCACCTGCACGGGCCTGCTCTGATTGAATCTTCACTATAGACTCAGTCTGTAGATCTGCTCAGTTCAATTCAGTAGCCAGTAACCTTGTTTGGTTATTAAACACATGAACGTGACTATTCTGAATTGAGATGTGCTTTAAGTGTAAAATACACACTGTATTTCTAATACTTGGTACAAAAGGGAGAATGTAAAATATTTCAATAAATAATGTTTACAACTGATTATGTTAAAGTGATATTCTGGAATATATTGGGTTAAATGAAATATATTATTAAAATCCATTTCACTTGCTTTTATTTTTTAAATTTGGCTGTTATAGCATTAAAAATTAACTACATGGCTCACATTTTATTTCTACTGGAAATGATTAGTCTACAGTCGAAGTCCTTGGAGTTAAGTTTGAGGCGTTGTAGCTTCATTTGGATTTAGATTAACTACATTTTTGTAGTTATGTTTGGCTCTGCATTAAATTTTATGTACAATCCAACCAAGTCTCAGAAATAGACCTCAATTCAAAAGTTTTGTAACTCTTCTGTTCTGCATGTCCTCTATAAAGCAAGAGAAGGGCCTCTTGGGAAGCACTGTTAGACATCACCCATCGGGTGCATGTTAGCAGGTTTTTAAAGTGTAATATTCATGTGTCTGCTTAAGTCAGAGAAGAAACCCATATGCCTGTCCTTAAAGTCATATTATCCTATGGAAATATTTATATATTTAAAATATAAATAAAATAAAACTATATTCATTACAACAACTAGTTTTGAAACAGAGAGAAAAAAGAAGTAAATATATGTGTTTTGTTGGTCAAGATAACATAATTATGTAGAATTTTTCCCATTATAATTTAATTCTTTTCAAAGAGAAATTTGCTGAAGAATAATTTGGAAATTAAAAACTGTGCACAGAATAAAATAAATATCCTAATATCACATCTGGAATAAAAAATGAATTTAGCTGTTGGTTTCCATAGTTAATCCATATGCCTAATGCCATTCTATTCTAATTTCAGATGTTCGATATAAAATGTAATACTTAACCTCAAACAAACACCCTTTGTAGCCTAGTCAGTTGCTACCCATTGACTACCAGAGTGTTAGAGTAGCAAATATAGCCTGATTTTAAAGCACAGAAGTAGATGTTAATGTGATCTGAAAAGACATTGTTTGATTTCTCTCTTTTTTTAATTTTTTTTTTGAGACGGAGTTTCGCTCTTGTTACCCAGGCTGGAGTGCAATGGGGCGATCTCGGCTCACCGCAACCTCCGCCTCCTGGGTTCAGGCAATTCTCCTGCCTCAGCCTCCTGAGTAGCTGGGATTATAGGCACGTGCCACCATGCCCAGCTAATTTTTTGTATTTTTAGTAGAGATGGGGTTTCACCATGTTGACCAGGATGGTCTCGATCTCTTGACCTCGTGATCCAGCCGCCTCGGCCTCCCAAAGTGCTGGGATTACAGGCGTGAGCCACCACGCCCGGCCCTTGATTTCTCTTTTTAAAGTGAAAATAGTTGAAGAACTCTAATACATGCAAATATGTAATGATTTCAGTAAATTAATAACTTAAAAAAGACAAAATACCTTGGTATAAATTAATTTAGTTTATTATTTATATGTGAGGTCAATATAAATTGGAGATACATTCTTTTGTCATATATTAAATTTTTCCTATTCTAACATGACCTTAGATAAGGAAATCTGTTTCTCTGGACCTCTGTTTTCGAAATGAGTGGACAGGATTTGAAAATCCTTCTCAACTTCAGAATTCTAAAATTTTATGATTCCATTTTATTGGATATGCTTTTGTAGTAGTATTTCAGACTTACTGTATGAACTTTGGCATGTTAACATAACCTTCCTGAGCCTGTTTTGTATCTGTAGAGCTAAAGCTTTGTATATTTTTGTAATTGGGGGTGGATAAGAATAATCTTCAAATTCAGAAGCCTCTAGTTGATTAATCATTACTTCAGCTTTTTTTTTAAGAAAAATGCTCTAATGATGTAATCATGGCATTCAAATATAAATGTGGTATTATAGCAACAATAAACATCATTGTATTAAGTGTACATTTTCTTTTTCATTTTACCCAGGCTGGAGTGTAGCGGCGTGATCTTGGCTCACTGCTACCTCCACCTCAGGGCTAAAGCCATCATCCCAGATCAAACTCCTGAGTAGCTGGGACTACAGGTGTGCACCACCAGGCCTAGCCCCTAATTTTTGTTTGTTTGTTTGTTTGTTTTTGGTGGAGATGGGATTTTGGCATGTTGTCCAGACTGGTCTTGAACTCCTGAGCTCGAGAGATCTGCACGCCTTGACCTCCACAAGTACTGGTGTTACAGGCATAAATTACCACACCTGGCCTACATTATCTTAAAATATTATTTTGTAATACTAGCTTTACAGTTTTATCTTTGACAGGAAATGCCCAGTAAAGATGGTTCCTTAGATAATAAATAGATCCTCTCACCTCCAAAATCACCAGTATTTGTAGAAACCTATCTTCAAGTAATTCTAATGATAAAAACATTCATATGACTTTAAACAGTTATGGAATAATTTTTAATACATTAATATAATGGTTTGGACAGTAATGTGAGGTAGGCATCTCTTATTATGATCCCTATTTTATAGATCACAGTATTGAGACTCAAAGATAACAATCTGTTCAAAGTCACATAGCTAGTAAGACAGACGCAAGCTTTCTGACAATAAATCCTATATACTTTTAAGACAGAATATTTCCATCATTATTTCATAGGCAATGTTCGCAGTTACTTAAATAATTAAGATACAGAATTATTTATGATGAATACAGTCAATAAAATTCCACTGCTGTAATTAAAATATATACCCCTTTTGGGGGAACTATAATATATGAATGAAGACTTTAGATTTCATTTATATGTAGCCAGTCATGTCACTTATTTCTATTTTCCATCTCATATTATGGAAATGACTTGTTCCTGAAATCATTACACTATCACTAAATGATTTGAAAGCTTTAAAGTTACTGGCATATAGTGTTAGATATTTTGTATGATTATGTTCTGAGATCAGAAAATGACCCTTTTCAATAAACCTAATTCAAAAATATCCATGGAACAATTTAAATTATTATATTTAAATTTGATTTTACTTCATGTGACTTAAGTGATCCATTGGCTGAAATTTGGTAGTATTTAGTTCTGAAAACTCTGCTTAGAACATTTAGTAACTTTGCCATGTATCATCCATGGCTATTCTACAGAGACTAAGCTTGATCATCCATACCTTAGTACTACCTGTGCTAAGAAATATCAATAGCAATCATAATGATAATTTTTCAAAAATTTATCAAACCATCAGTTGACAGAGTAAGAAGGAATAAAGTAGTAGTGGAAACTTTAACACTTCACTGTGAAATAGAACTAATTTAAGAAGCAAAGAAAGAAGGGAAGGAGAAGGAAAGAAAGATGGAATGAAGAAATTTCTATTTTGATCCATAATAATCTTAGAAATTCTTAGAAAATTTCACCTTTGCTATTGAAATAATGGCCCAGAAAGATGCAAAGGCTTAGGCAGATTACTGTCCAAAAATACAATGTATAATTTTATTAACTCTTAACTCCAATAAATGTCCTGTTTTTATTCATGTGTATATGATTAATAAAACTAGTCACTCTAATAGTTATAAAGATGATCAAATAAAAAATTGGAATGTTTGACAAGGCATGGTGGCTCATGCCTGTAATCCCAGCACTTTGGGAGACCAAGGTGGACAGATCACCTCAGGTCAAGAGTTCAAGACCAGCCTGGCCAACGTGGTGAAACTTTGTCTCTACTAAAAGTACAAAAAAAAAAAAAATTAGCTGGGCATGGTGGTGCGCACCTGTAGTCCCAGCTTCTCGGGGGTACTGATGTAGGAGAATCTCTTGAACCCAGGAGGTGCAGGTTGCAGTGATCCAAGATCATGCCTGGGTGACAGAGGGAGACTATCTCAAAATAATGAAAGAAAACAAAAGAGAGAGAGAGAGACAGAGAGAGAGAGAAGGGAGGGAGGGAGGGAGAAAGGAAGAGAGAGGGAGGGAGGGAGGAAGGAAAAGAAAGAAAATTGGAATGTTCACTCCTTTCTTAGTTCACAAATTGTCAATAATTTTACATAATCCTGGTTTTAAATAAAATGGCAGCCATCGGTTGATTCATTTTATATGCAGCTCCTTGGAATATATTCCATTCAAATAAGCAATTTCTCTAAAATTTGTGATAATACAGAATATATAAAGAGCACTTACAACTCACTATTAAGACAACCCAATTTAAAATGAGCAAAGTATTTGAATAGATGTTTTACCAAAGAAGATATATGAATGGGCAATAGGCATGTAAATGAAAATATATTCAACTTCATTAGTCATTAGGGACATGCAAATTAATACCACACTGACATACTAACATTTACAAGAATAGCTACAATAAGAAAGACGGACAATAACAAGTGTTGACAACAACATGGAGAAACAAGAACTCTCATCAGTTTTAGTGGGATGTAAAATTGTGCAACCACTTTAGAAAATAGTTTGGTGATATCTTAAAAATTAAACTTCTACTATATGACCTAGTAATTCTACACCTATGTATCTATCCAAGAGGAATGAAAACATATATTTATAAAGGCATAAATAGCAGCATTATTTGTAATAGAAAAAAATTGGAAATGCCACAAACGTCCATTAATTGGTGGGCAGGTATTACAAAACAAAATATTATTCAGCAATAGAAAGGAATGAAGCACTAACATATGCCACAACGTACATGAACTTTAAAAACATTTTGCTAAGTGAGACCAGCCAGATATTTTATAATTCTATTTGCATGAAATGTTCAAAAAAGGCAAATTGATGTAAACAGAAAAATTAGTGATTACCTGAGGACAGAGGTAAGAAAGAGCAGTGACTGCAAATGGGCAAGAGGATTTTTTTTAGTGATGGAAAATATTCTAAAATTGGACCTCAGTAATGATTGCACAACTCTGTAAAATTACCTAAAATACTACATTATACATTGAAAATGGGTGAATTCTTTTTTCAAGACAAGGAGGGTCTCACTCCTGTTGCCCAGGCTGGAGTTCAGAGGTACAATCATAGCTCACTGCAATCTCAACTTCCTGGGCTCAGGTGATTCTCCCACCTCAGCCTCCTGAGTAGCTGGGACTACAGGCATGCTTCACTGTGCCTGGCTAATTTTTTTTTTTTTTTTTTTTTTGTATTTTTGGTAGAGATAGGTTTTCACCATGTTGCCCAGGTTGTCCTCAAACTCCTGGGCTCAAGTAATCCACCTGTCTGGGCCTCCCAAGTTGTGATTACAGGTGTCAGCAACCGTGTCCAGCCAAAACAGGTGAATTTTATGGTATGTAAGGTGTACCTCAATATAACTGTTTATAAAAGGAGAGGGAGGCCAAAAAATGGTGACATCATTTCATTGTATTTTTTAATGTCATTTGGACCAAAGATAGAATTGGCACTTCTTTGCATGCAGCAAGTGGCAATCTATGTGAGTGAGTTACAACAGAGTAAGAGGAAACTCCAATTCTAAGTGTAAAGGATTATTTCAAGCAAGAATATCAGAAGAACAAAGAACTGCCTTTATGGTAGTCCTTCGGCTTCAACCCACGTTTCGTACCCATATCCTTATGGTAGGTCAGATGATGAAATGCATATTGTGTGATGATTAAAGTACATATGCTCTCTTGTGCACTGAAACTTTTCAAAGTGATTTCAAAAAAAGCAAGTATTTTATGTGCAGACCCTCAGTATATAAAATATGTATTGTCTCTACAATATTTAAAGATAATTCTTACAGATCTATACTAATAGTAAAGAATAAAATTAATTTTGTCTTGTATTATGCATTCTTTAATTTTAAAAAAGAATACAAAAAAGGCATATGCTATTTATTACATTAGCCCTGACATATCTTGACTTTGATATAAATATGCATCTCTTCCCACTTGTTCTGGCAATCACTTACTTTATGAACCTTTTTTTTTTTTAACTTTTAAGTTCAGTGGTGCATGTACAGATTTGTTATATAGGTAAATTGCATGTCGTGGGGTTTTAGGGTATAGATTATTTTATCACCTAGGTAATAAACATAGTACCCAATAGGTAGTTTTTTAGTTCTCAGCCTTCTCCCACCCTCCATTTCAAATGGGCTCTGGTGTCTGTTGTTCCCAACTTTGTACTCAGTGTTTAGCTCCCACTTAGAAGTGAGAAGGTGCAGTATTTGGTTTCCTGTTCCTGTTTTAGCTTATATACAGTAATGGCCTCCAGTTCCACCCATGTTGCTGCAAAGGACATGATCTCATTCTTTTTTAAGGCTGCATAGTATTCCATGGTGTATATGTACCACCTTTATCCAGTCTACTGTTGATGGGCATTTAGGTTGATTCCATGTCTTTGCTATTGTGATTGGTGCTGTGATGAACATATGCATGCATGTGTCTTTATGGCAGAATGATTTATATTCCTTTGTGTATATACCCAATAATGGTATTGCTGGGTCAAATGGTAATTCTGTTTTAAATTCTTTGAGAAGTTGCCAATCTGCTTTCCACAATGGCTGAACTAATTTACATTGCCATCATACATTCTTTACTCATGTTTTAAATCCTAAGCTAGAATGTAAGATGTTTGAGGCCGATGCTAAAAGATATGTCATTTGCCTTTTTATCCTCAAAAGAACGTAATGCCACTATAAATGCAAGTGATTAGTGATCACCCTATGTTTAATAGATGCTGAATTATGTTAAATAAACACGAGACGCTAACTGTGCCTGACTCTTGACTCAGTTCTCACAGTCCTTTTTGAAATCTCACCAAGAGACAAACAAAGGCTGAAAAACATAGAACACTTAATCTGCGTGTGGATTTTAAGGACTGGCAAAACGTGGAATGATATTCAGAAGTACTGTGTCAAGTTGAGCTTCTCAAATTCTTGAAATCACCACAAGTGATTTCCACAACCACAAGTGTGGTGGTGATTTTTATAGCACTTGGTTGTAAAGGCTCACTCTTAGTTTTGTGCTAAGCCATATTAATAATATTTCATCCTCAAGATTGGACCTATCCTTTCTTTCTCACTAGTACAGCTTTATTAATTGGTATCCGAATTGTTTTCCAAAAGAATTACTGTTTTAATGCCATTGTGCAAGTATTGACTTCTCTACCATGCACCAAATTATACTAACTGCATGCATCAAATTATACTAACTGCATGTATAATTCCTAGACTGAGAACAAGTACTCAAAACTTGATAACTAATAAATATATAATCTTTAGTTTTAATATTGATGACTGTATATTTCAAATTCTCTATAACTGTTACTTTAAAAATCAGGAAAACAGATATTTAATTAATTTGCTCTATATAGTTAATATGTACTGCATGATTACAGTTAACGTTTAAAAAGTTAAAAGAACAAAAAATGGGAAAACTCTTAGTAACTTTTTTCTTCTGCATTTTTTAATTTCTGCAATTACCATGCATTCTTTATTTTGGAGAAAATTACACATAATTTAAAAGAAGAAAATAGTGTATTCCTCTGGAAGCCCAATTGGCACATGGAAAACAAAATTTCCATTTTTTAGAGCCAGTGGCTTTTTTTTTCTATTCAGCTAAACTTTATACCTCATACATTTCTATAGCTGCTAAAATCCCACCAACAGCATCTTTGGGGATCAAATACTATTTAGCTGACAGTGCTGTACTTTGGATTATCTGTGTACTTGTTAACTAAGGCAAGCCTTTGGCATTTCTTGGAACTATTTGAAGAACTGAAGAAGATTATTAAGAAAATGAGTTTGTGCCTTTTTATTCTCTGTAAATAACAAGATATTTGCTGTAGGCATCAAGCCTTAAAAGTGTTATGGTGACCCTTTGCTAAACAAGACATAAATTGGCCTTCAACAGTATGTAACTTAGGATCAACTCCAACTTTACAATTCATTTCCTTTTATGTCTGTTTTTAGTGTGTTGTGTTTCTAAGTGAGTCCAAATTTGGATTTTATTTAAAATCAAAGATTGTAGAATAAAAGGCTGAGCAGCTACAAAGCTGAAACTGTGTTTCATATCCTACTTTGTGGGTTACCAGCTCGTTTTCAACTATGTACATAGCAGAAAATGTACATAGTTTTTCAAAATGACAGAAAAATTGCAGATTATGTAGATTGGGATAAAGTATCAAAACTAGCCCCATCTTAATCTGTGAAAACAATATGCACAGTTTCCAATTTAAACTTTATTTTATACAAGATTATACAAAAATTATGATAGTTAATGTTATAATCCTATTCTTCTACATATGTATCGATATATATAGTAATTCTCAAATAGTTTAAGAGATTACCTTCAGATAACACACCTGATTTAATTAAGTGCATGATACTCTGTCAAGATGTTAAAGAAGGCTTCTCATTCTACTTTTTTGAGCCGTGGTTCCACTCAGTTGTAGAGAACTATGTGTGTGAAAATGCAGTAGCCAATCTGGTACTGTAGTTAGAAATTCACATTCATTCTGACTCATAAAATATACTGAATTAACTAGTCTGTAATATGATTAACTAGATTTTTTGCTCTTTAATATTAAAAAGAAATCATAAGTCTGATATTTTTAGGGCACTTTTAACATCATTTTAAAATGTGTAGATTTGTGTCATAAGCATTTTTATTCCCATTTCTTTAGATAATATCAAAGAAGTTTTATAGGCATTGATAATTTAATTGCAATTCTAAAGTCCCTGCAAAGCAGGTTTAGAAATGTCGTTATATCATCAAGTCCTTTAGTAACATTCATATTTGCCTCTGAGTTACTTCTTATAATTATACTACCATAATTAAATATACTATATATTTTATCATTCATTCATTCATCAAACATTTATTGAGGATCTAGTAAGTTTCTGACACTATTCAGAAACTTATTTATAGACAGAAAGCAGCAAAAATACCTCCACTCTTGGAGCTAATAATCTATTAATGTAAAATATATGAAAATGAGTCATGTTAAAATAACACAAGAGGTAATGTAAACAATAAAATTCAGGTCATACTTTTTAAATAAAGCTAATTTCTATATAATTATTCTTTATCTACTCTTTAAATAAACCAATATTATTATAGTTCTAAGAGAGTTTTAAAACTCACCTCCCATTCAAAGATATGCCAGCAAACCCATCAATGCAAAATAAAAATTCATTAACAACAGTGTTCTGATTTAATAATTTCATATCCTCTGCAATGTTTTCTGTTTATCTCTATTGACATATATCTTCCAGCCTGTTAAACTCGTTGTTTCACCCAAATTATTTCTCTTCCATTGCTGCCTCTTTCTTTCTTTCTCTTTCTTTTTCCTTCCTTCCTTTCTTCCTTCTTTCCTTTTTTCCTTCTTTCCTTTCTTTCTTTCTTTGACATAGTCTCATTCTGTAGCTCAGGCTGGAGTGCATGCAGTGGGGCAGTCTTGCCTCACTGCAGCCTCCACCTCCTGGGTTCAGTTGATTCTCCTGTCACAGCCTCCCAAGTAGCTGGGATTACAGCGTCATGCCAACACACCTGGCTAATTTTGTTTTTTCAGTAGAGACAGGGTTTCACCATGTTGGCCAGGCTGATCTCGAACTCCTGGCTTCAAGCAATCCACTCACCCTTGGCCTCCCAAAGTGCTAGGACTACAAGAGTGAGCCACTACACCTGACCTCCTATCTTTTTAAGTGACACTTTAGTCTACTCCACAAATGAAGAAAGCAAGGTAGGATTCTTGTCTCCTTTCACTCCCTCATTCCCCATATTCAATCTATTGCCAACCATTTTCACGTCTTCCTTTTAAATATCTTGATTTTGTCTGCTTCGCACTGTCCCAATTGCCATTACCTGTTTTACATCTTTCTTTTATCTAATAACATCAATAGCCTCTCCCATCTAGTTTCCCCTCTATAGCCAGATGATCTTTATGAAATCCAAATTTGGGCATGTCATGTCCCTATTCTTCTGGGTGCTTCCCTTTGATACTTATAAAGGCCACTGTGCCTAGTAAGGCTTATAGAGTTTTCCATGACTGGGCCACTCCTAAGCTACCTCTCCTGCCTCATTTCTCCCTTATCTTGTCCCATTCTCCTGCTGTTCTAGCCCAGTTAAACCTTTTCTGCAATTCCAGTTAACCAAATTCTCTTTTGTCTCCCTTAAAACTCCTAACGAGCTGTTTTCTTTCTGGATGAGAAGTACATCACACTAACATTTTCCTCCTATCTCCCAGCTCCCTAACCCTTCACGCTTCGTAAGTGAAATTCCTATTCATCTTTTGAATCTGAGATTTAAAGTCATTTCAGAAAGTCTCTGTCTACCTTCCCCACACCCATACACAAACACATACCCATCTTGGGCAGATTCCTTTTATAACATTCAGAACATGCAATTATTTGTTTCACATTCATTTACTCTGGGAAGGACCATTTTTTCAAGTTCCATTTTGGAGTTTTGAATATGGTAGATGCAGAAAAAATTTTACTAAATGCAAATGAATGAATGCATCTGAGAGCTGGAATGAAACCTTTCAGAGTGATTTCTAGCAGATGAAAAAAAAAGTTTAAGGTAGGTTAACCTTCATAAAGTGTTTCTTAAAAATGTATTTAATCTCTTCACTGTTACTTATAGATTGAATATTAAATAAATTTTAAATGGCCAGGTTCATGCAATGTCCACATAGTATATTTTGAACTTGGAGGGGGAAATGCCTTTAAAACCCATTATTGATAATTTTACGATTTGTATTTTAGTTGTAAATGTTGTGCCATGGTATAAATAGCTGAGAAAAGCAGTCTCTAGCAAATGGAATGGTTAAGAGTGTAAAGAAAATCAAAATTTGATTTTTAAAAATAACTACGGATATTAATAAAATCCAAATGGATTTCTTTCAAATCTAGTAAATAAAGATGGGTTTTGAAGCTTAGACTTTATATCTCCTTTGATTCATGAGCTAATTTTCAAAGCTGAGTTATAAGCTTTAGTTTATATTGTACCTGGGGCGCAGGCAGAATCATACAATAGCTGTACTTCAAGTGTCACCATAATATAGCAAATGTAATAAAGTTACATTTAAATAATGTAAGAAATCTAATTTAAACAGGGAAAAATGAAATTTAAAGTTAAGTTAGTGCCTTTTTCTATTCCCGATTTGTCCTTTCCTACTGTACCCATAGTGGTGCTGCTAGCCTTTTCATGTTAATATTTGGTAGTATAGCTATAGAGAAATATACAATTATTTAGCCATTCCACTTTCTAGATAAGAAATGGCCATCTGACAAGCAGCTTTACTCACAGTGACATATTCGTAGTTTGTGAGGATAAACTCGGTATTTAATTAGTACCACGAACCTTCCTGCCATTTCCTTACAATTGAAGTTTTATTTTTTGAGGCGAGGTTAGAAAGTTAAAAGTTTTATTTTATGGTACACTGATTAGATTGTTAAACTTCTTTCAGAAACAGAGCAGGATAAAATTTTTTAAGTTTTGAAAAAAAACAAAATGGAGTATTTGGTGAATATTTACTAAAGTATTAGAAAACTACAGGGAAAAATTTTAAAATTGCATACTTTGACATTATCTGCAAGTATTTTAATAATAGTATTATGCTTTCTTTTAAACTTTGATGCCCCAGTTTCCTGATCTCCAAAATATAAATAATAATAGTTTTGTCCCCCACAGCATTGTTGTGAGAACTAAATGACTCATAATGTAGAACAACATAGAACAGTGACAAATTTAGAAATATACATGTGTGTTTGCTATCGTTATTATTGTGTTCACATTATTTTAAAAATAATAGTTTAGGAACTTAAATATATGTAACACAAGTTTCTTTAAGTAGATAGAGGATCTAAAAATATCAAGGTTAAGTTTGGCTTATATTTGTATAAGTATTCTTTTATAAGAAACTAAAATGTATAATACATCACATTCATTTGTTTTTAAATTGAAAATCTAAACAATGCTTTATTTCCGTATATGTCAACTTTTACTTCACAATTATATTTAAATGTAAATAATCAATGTAAAGCACACTTGTACATATCCCGCTCTCCCTGCCCCCAAAACAAAGTTCTCAATAAGAACATTTTTTTTTTTTCTGCAAAGTGAATGGGTTTTGGTCCTATAAGTACTAGAAACTGTACATATCTGACAGATGGATGGGTCATTCTGTGAACCTGAGCCACTGTTGGCCTTCATTTGTCATCACTAACCTCTCTTTTAATAGAATTTTGAATACTTACCAGTCTTCCAGCTTAGAATGCATAGTTTTAGTCCCCACTTTGTCAATGATATAAGTAATTCACTTCTGCTACCTAGGTTTAATTGGTTATAACTTCAATCCATATACATTTACCTGTATTCAAAAGAGTTATATAACTTTCAAATTGCTATATGCATACCTACCTGTATTCCGTTGTCTGAAATAAGTAAATCCAGATTAACAGAAATGATTTATGTTATAAAAATTTACTTTACAAATGAATCCATATAAATGCCATTATTATTCTATTAAGAAGGCCTTCCTATTATTAAAATTACAGTACACTTTATAATCATACATATACATGATATCCAGGTATGCATTTATGTACAAAATTGCAAATTAATATAAAAGTGAATATGTGAAAAAGCATTCTGCCTGATCCCAGAAATGCTAGATTTTTAGCTAATTGCGAATGTTCAGATTTTCTGTTAAGTTATTCATTTGCAAATCTCAGTAGGTTTTGTAAGCAAACACTAGCTTTGAAACTCAATGCCATTAGGTTGATATGACTATTGCAGGTTTTCTGATATACTTAACCAAAAACATATGTCCTTCCTCAGTGCTTTTATTCAAAACATTAAAATGGGTTTGGCTTACTCAGGGAAGCTATAAGATGCCTGATGTGGAGGAGTTGTTCTCAGACACATGAAAATTGCATTTGTGTTGGAGACAGCCTAGGAAAGTGACGAACTTAGGCTTGCCACATCAGTATGACAAGTTTTCTGGATTTTAAAACAAATAAGAACAGATCAAAATTTAAATATATAGCTTGAGGGAAAGGTGTAAAATTTGTTGATATGTGAGTATATAATTTCTTCTATTTTTACTCAAGCAGCATTGTGGTATTCTTTAAATATTTTTTATTAATCTCTGAAAATGACAGGTGTCAGGGGTCTTTTGTGATGCACATTCAGAAAAATTTCGGTCAAGAGGTCATACCGCTGTGTTGTGTTAGTCAGTAGCCCTGTCTCCTGTGGAATTTGCCTTGTTTGAAGTGTTCCAAAGCAAAATATTTTCTGTAATGCACATCAGTTAAATAATGTGTTTGGGAACAGCTTTACATGGAATAAAAGGCTATGAGATTTCTTTATGATAAAAAAAACCCACTGTTCCTATTAAATACAATGAAACCCCTGGAAGTACATAGAGGTATGCATATTTTTAAATGAACAAAATATTCAGGAATCATATTAAATAATTAAAATGTATATTTATGACTTTTTGAACTTAATGTCTCAGTTCATTTAAAACACAAGTTGGTTTAATTTTTTAAAGATACTCATATAATTTTGATACAAAGATATTTTTTAAATGAGAAAAGTTTACTCTTAAAACACAATGTTATTTCTTAAAATGCTTTGAAATAATATCTGATAAAATATTTCAGGATTTGTTTTATAACCATCAACTAATTTATTTTATATCCTACATATTGAGAGTAAATAAAATTAGAAAATATTAATAATCAAAAATTACCTATTTTCCCAGCAGAACCTGGGAATCACTTTAATGCTTGTTCTTTCAGGTGATAATGTGCTGTCAGGGAAATAACAGACTCTTGAAATGACCTCTTGACACATATATATTTTCATGAAATTCTAGATCTAGAAACTTGGTAGGATAAGGTATTGGTGTTAAAGTGCACAGATTTTGATGTGAATTTTACTTTAACCAGTTGTAAACTGTTGACCTGAGGCTAGTAACTTGTCTTCTCTAATCCGCAACTTATTGTTTGACGAAATGAGTATCATACTATCTACTCCATGTGGATGGGGGTATTAAACAAGTTTAAATGCCTGATAGTTCCTGGGGCATACACACACTCATTAAATGATTATACCTTGTTCTTGTCCTTATCAGAAAGAAAATAAGTCCCTCCATCTCATCCGTCCTTCACTTATTCATTCATTTTACTCAGCCTTAGTATATTGGACTTATTAAAATAAATATAAGGCTTGCCCTCTTTGAGCTTACAACTTAGTGATGGAGAAAGCACATCATTTACCTAGCACAATATTTGGCTTATGGTAGTGCTTAATACATCAAAGTAAATAGCAAGTAATTACAAGTTGTAATAAGTGCTATACAGAAAAATAATAAGATGTTATGAGAAAGAAATGCAGAGAGCACCAGATTGAGAAAGTGACAATTAAGCTAAGATAGAAAGAGCTAGCCAGGAGCAAAATGGTAGAAGGGTTGCATTTGAATGGTGACAGCTGTTAGGTTACAACTGATTTTTTTCATGCTGAATAATATATTTAAAGGTAATTGTTAATATTCTGTTCTCCATATTTCTCTTCTATAAAATGAAATTGGAATTCTTTAAACTTTCTTATTTTTCTTTTCTAACCCCATAGAGCAGACATTTATTGGTGTTGATATTTGGTATTCCCTGTATATATTAAAAAATCATAGGTAAGTTTGTAGTACCATATTCTCATATTTACATATAGGTCAGGTCATTTTTGTTTCTTCCTGGCAGTCAGCCTTTGTGATATGGTCTTACTTTTCCATTTTTCCTTAAATTTGATATTAACAATATCTCAATTGAACTTGTTCCTTCAGATATCATCCTATAAATCTCTTCAGATTGACAATGAGCCACTGGTTCAAGTAAGTGACACACTGGATTAGCCATGTGCAACTTAAACAAAATCCTATTGGTAAGATAATCAGATAAAGTTGAATAGAAGGACTTATAGACTTCTGAGTATATTGTATTTTCTGACTCCGAGACACACAATATATTTGTAAATGCTATTTCTGTCATAGACAAATGTCATATAGGTTTGCTTCGAAAAAGGCATGAGTATAGCTCAGGGTACCATTTTAGAGGTTTGTAATAGATTGATTAATGTGATGTATTCCAGACTTCTGTGTAAGAGCTAAGCTGACTTTCAGGTTTGCAGTGGTGTCTCCTTAAGGTGATTGGTTAAATCTTAGATAAAGTCTACTTTCTGGTCTTTCACAGTGAAGACATTTCACCTCTCTCAAATTTTTGAAAGGTATAGTTGATAGCAAGGGTGTGCAGCATCAGGATAATTTTTAAGTACTCTACAATGTGTATCATCTTGCTGATCTGAATATGCTGAATATGGGGAGATTTTAAGATAATCCTTACTCAATTCCTTTGGCATTCTTACTTGTTTTTCTGCTTTTTCATCATAGAATGCTATCATTTTAGTTTTCAGATGATCTTTTTGTAATGTCTTATGTTAGAGCCTTTGTCTTCTTTGAAAGCCTAAGAGACTTATGTTAACTGCCTTCTTTTAGTGTTTGAGCTAATTAAACTGTTTAATAACAAATCACTTTTAAAATATTTGTCTATCTGTTAAAAATAAATATGGAGCTTCTGTTTTCTTCAAAACTCTCTGATATATAATTCCAGAAGAAAAAAACTGAGTTCATATTTATTTGGGGAATTTGAAGTTTGTTAAGGTAGAAAACACACACCCGGGATATTTTCTATAACCAATATAAAGGAAACAACAGTTTTGAATGGGAAATGATATTGGAGAACATCTATTCCAATTTCATGAAAATTGTACATAAATTAAGAGATTTCCTATGTGTCAAAAGCTAGTCAGTCACTGAACAGACATGGGAGAACCAGGGACCCTCACGTTGGCAACAGGAGTTAGGTTTAGTTGTTGACTGAGGGGTTAGGTTGCATTTAAGTCCTTTGACATTTTTGTTCACTATCAGTACAATGTGGATACTATCTCTTCTCTGAGGTAGTATCTGAAGTCTTCTGGCACACAATCTAGTACATTGTAGGTGCTTCCACAACTCTTTTCTATTCCGTGACATTACCACCTCTCTTCAAAAGCAAAATGATATAAAATAGTTTATCTGTAAATTCTTTCAGACCTTCTTGGTGGCAAGATCTGTGCCAGGGATTAAAATCTGAGTAAGAAAGATTCTCTTAGTTGGTCTTGCTTCCTGGACCAAGAGGTGCATTGACAATTAGTAAGTCTCTTGTCCTTGCTTTCTGAGGCAGCATTTGTTCCTGATTCTCATTCTGCCTCTCTTTTGGTCTTTTTGTGGGAATCTATTTCTATATTTCCCTTAAATCTTGATGGTTCCCTAATCCTACTTTTTTGCCCGCTATTCTTCTCATTCTATAGTATATCCCTGGGTAATTTCATTATAAACCTTACCTGACCCTGGCCTTTCCCCTGAGTTTCAAATGTATACATATTCAATGTCCAGTAAACATTTTACTAAGATATTCCTTAAGAATTTTAAGCTATCTGAACCCAAACTGCATTCATTTAAAAATTTTCCTACCCCAAATCTGTTTTTATCTTCCTGGATTCTTTGGCTCAATTTATGGCAAAAACATCCATTTAACTAATGAAGCCAACTCTTCTTCATCCTTCCACACTCTGCGGTCTGTATTTACCATTCACAAATACTAAGTCTTTTTCCTAACCATATCTAGAACCATTTGCCACTGTGTATATTGTGTAGTGCATAAAGACAACCTTATTACCTCTGGAAGTGTAGATGTTGTTTACTAATGATTTTCAGGCACTGTTGGTAAAGTGTGTTGTACTTACAAAACCAGTAAAAATAGAGTTTTCCGGCCGGGCGCGGTGGCTCAAGCCTGTAATCCCAGCACTTTGGGAGGCCGAGGCGGGTGGATCACGAGGTCAAGAGATCGAGACCATCCTGGTCAACATGGTGAAACCCCGTCTCTACTAATACAAAAAATTAGCTGGGCACGGTGGCGCGTGCCTGTAATCCCAGCTACTCAGGAGGCTGAGGCAGGAGAATTGCCTGAACCCAGGAGGCGGAGATTGCGGTGAGCCGAGATCGCGCCATTGCGCTCCAGCCTGGGTATCAAGAGCGAAACTCCGTCTCAAAAAAAAAGAAAAAAAAAAAAAAAAAAAAAAAAAATAGAGTTTTCCGGCAGAAGAAAGTAAAGCATCTCATGGAAGCACCTTTTGTACTTTGGGGAAAGTAACAGCATATGGATAAGCTGGAGCTCTGTTACCCTCCTCTCTACATCCCCCACAACTTGCTATAGAAGTAGTTAAGGTACATCTCTTGGTCAAACTATTCGTCTTATAGTTAACTATCTCCTTGTCTTTACCTTTGGTACCAGCCACCTTCTTACATAGAATTAATTTTCCACATTGCTTCAGAGTGATTGGTGTAAAACAAGTCTACCCTGCCACCTTTTCTCTTAAAAGCTCCCTAACAGTTTCCCATTGTTCAGTATACATCCAGAATCCTTCCCAGAGTACAGAAGACCCTCTGTGATACTGATACCTGCCAGTCTATCCTGCCTCACCATGCTACCTTGAATTTTGTGTTTTATTGCTACAGGCAATGTACTTTTTTTTGCATACACAACATTTTGTGTCCTGCACATATTCTGCTTTATGCCTAAAATGCCCATTTCACGAACCTATTCATCCTTCAGTGCACCAAGATCCAAATCAGCTTTCCATGAAAGCCCTTCCCCTCACTCTCAACTTTATTCCCAATCGTTATGTTATTTATTCCAAGGATATACTAAATGTGTCTTTGTCATTGCACCTACCACTTTTACTATTACCTCTTCATCTATCTTTAACTCACTAGAATGTGGGATGTTTAAGAAAGGAATGGGAGAAGGGGTTAGTTCAAACAGATGATAAAACTGGAAAAGAGAAGATAATGCTAGATCACAAGGAAGTTTGAATGCCATGCTATGGAGCCCCACAATGTAATCAAATGTGCAGTTTTTAAAACGTTAACCCAGGTTCCGTAAAACAATGAGAAAACCATGGGTACTATAATTAGGCTGACTCTTGTTTGAAACTACTCTGACCCTTACCAGATTTACTTTGGGTCTTTTGCAACAAAACTTTTTCAACTTTAGTTTTCAATTATCCCTAAGAATTGTGAGATTAAGAAAGATAAAGTTTAGAGAGTGGATGTCTTGGATTTAACACATTGCAGATTTTCAATACACATTTAAAAACATAACTATTTAAATAGACTACCTCTATGAATTTTGATAGGGTATGATCTTCCATATCATGGTGATTGATTTTTAAGGAAATTGGCATGTGGAATTAAGTATTTTAAAAAGCATAAATTATATCTGCACTCTGATGGTTATAGTGGCTTTATTCACAACAGCCAAGATATGGAAACAACTGCAGTGTCCACCAGCAACAAATGGATAGATTATAGTATGTATATATGCAGTGGAATATTTTTCAGCCTTAAAAGGTAGGAAATCCTGCCATTTTGGAACAACATGGATGATCCTGGAGGACACTATGTAGTGGAAAAAAGCCAAATAGAGAGAAGAAAAAATACAGCATGATTTCACTTATATATGAGATCTAAAAAAGAGAGAGAGAGAGAATAAAATGGTGGCTATCAAGGGCAGCGAGTGGGAGACGTAAGACAAAGAGTACAAAGTTGCAGACATGTAGGATGAGTAAGTCAGGAGATCTAAGATACAACGTGAGAACTCTGGTTATAATACCTACCATTTACTGGAAATTGTTAAGACTAGATGATTGGTGCTCTTACCACACACATCAAAAAAGGGGTAACTACAGAGGAAAATGGATAGGTTTATTTGTTTGACTATAGCAACTGTTTCACTATATATATCAAAACCATATTGTACATCTTAAGTATATACCAGAAAAAGCACAGATGTGAATTAACACCATTAAAAATGAATATTATTTCTTTAAAATTTAACCATAATATTCCTTTAAAGGTTGTTCTCTACTTTTTATTCCCTTGATTAAAACAAAATCATAAGTTGCTTTTATGAATATCATGTTTCTTCTCAGTCTCTTTCTTATCAGTTCTTTCTTATAAAAGGAAGTTTCATTTACATATAAAAATCATATTGTGAAAAAAATTGCTGCTCACATTTTAAAATTATATATTTTTGAAAAGCTTAACTCATAGCCTTGTTTTATATAGCATTAGATCAAATTATCATATTAAAACTATCTTCTCATTTTTGTATTAGAAAGATGACAATTTTACAAGGCAAGTTAATCCTGTTCTCCACTTCCAAATGTATTGAGGAACAGAAATTAAGATTTTAAAAATAAGTAATAATGACAATCATAGTCATATAAATCAAAGGAAAATGAATCCAGAACAAAACTCAAGGTCATCTTTCTAAGTTTTAGTTAAATGGCAAAACAACCTAAACTAAAATATCTGAACATATGGGGTCTTGCTTATCTGTGATATGTGACTTAAAGTAATTTGATACTAAGACAGGGAATGTATTGTTAATAGTGCAATAATTCAATAGGTATAGTTGTATGTATAAAAATTAGAATTGGTATAGATAATCTTATTCCTTGTATTTCAATATGCTTTCTTATGATTGTAAGAATTTGCATAATCTTGGGTATTCCCATGGGATTAATATTATTCTTATAAACATCACTGATACGAATTTCCAGACAAAAAATCTGAGAACCATCCTTGTCTAATTTTCAACAGGAATATAAACTATTTTAAAAAACAGTTATTGTAGTATTTTAATAATATTTCAGTATTTCTAATTGTTTACAGTTGCTTAACTGTGATCCTTTTTTTTTTTTTTTTTTTAATAGGCTCTCACTCTGTGGCCCAGGTTGGAGTGCAGTGGTGCAGTGATGGCTCATTGCAACCTTGACCACTTGGGCTCAGGTGATCCTGCAACCTCAGCCTTTCAAGTAGCAAGGACTACAGGCATGTTCCACCACACTCAGCTGGTTCTTGACTTTTGCATTTTTGGGAAAATTCTGTTATTTTTCCACATAGCTTGACTCTTCCAAATTGCTTGCTGCTTCCAAAGGTTGAAATACACTATCTATTTAATGCTTCCTTAAAAACCATGCTAAACTTAGTGGCCTGAAGCAACAACAGTTTATTTCTTATGCTTCTGTGGACTGAAGGAGGTGCTGGCTAGGTGACTTCTCTGTTGTACCTAGTAATAGGCTGGGGTCACTCACATGGTGGCTGGCTTCATCCGGCGATGGGGCTGGGCTTGACCTTCCAAGAAGGCCTCAGCCTCATAGCCGACTTCTCAGTGCTCTTCTGTGGCCTCTCTTTCCCAATGTTGTCTCTCATTATTCAGCATCTACCTAATTTCAGTTCAGCATGGCACTTGGCTACCTAGGGCGAAGGAAAAAGCAGGCAGTCCTCTTAAGAGCTAGGCCCGGAACTGGCAAAGCAGCACTTCTGCCACTTTCTGTTGGTCCTGGCAAGTCACCAGGGTAGCACCGCTAGAAAGGAAGGGAAATAGACTCTGCTTCTTGTTGGAGGAGCAGCGTGTGAAGAGCCGAAGGAACTAGTGGGAGCCATATTTGGTGATGAGCTGCCACTGTACCCTTTCTGTATTAAAATAAAAAGCCCTAACTACGGTGCGTCTTTTCATGTTACAAATAAGAAAATGGAAAGGTTAAATGAAATCACTGTAGAGTCAAAAGCAGAAGCTGTATTTTCAGACTTATAGTCCAATAATTTTTTTCCTTTCAGTTTTACTTGACTAACATTCGTCCAAATATTTTATTATAGATTTCTGAATAAGGTTATCAAATCTTCACTCGATTGTCCACATTCATCTTTTTTGTTGTTGTCATTTGTTTGTTTGTTTTTTGAGACAGAGTCTCACTCTGCTTCCCAGGGTGGAATGCAGTGGCGTGATCTCAGCTCACTGCAACCTCCGTCTCCTGGGTTCAAGCAATTCTCCTGCCTCAGCCTTCTAGGTGGCTGGAATTACAAAAATGCACCACCACACCTGGCTGCTTTTTGTATTATTAGTAGAGACAGGGTTTCACCATGTTGATCAGGCTGGTCTCAAACTCCTGACCTCAAGTGATCCTCCTGCCTCACTCAGCCTCCCAAAGTGCTGGGATTACAGGCCTGAGCCACTGCACCCAGCCCATGTTAGTTATTTTTTAAAACCATTGCCTAGAAGCCTTTGATTCTAAAATTTTAAGTAGCCATTCATGCCTAAGATGTTTTAGTATAACGTCCTAGTATATCTAATTCATGTCTTTAGAATGATTGTGTAGCTAGTGTTATGTTTTATTTTGGTTTGGTTTTTACCTAATTTTAACAGCTTAGCAATGAAAATCAGATGTATTTATTTATTCATTCAACAAATAGTTACTGAGCTCCTGCAATGTGTCATGTATTATGTCAGGCCCTGGGAATCCACACAGGAATGAGGAACAGTCATGGCCCAAAGGAACCCACAACGTTACTTATCTTCAGTAAGTAAGTTAGGTTTGTTTAGTCAGATTTATCTGTTGTATATCTTCGTAAGCCTTCACTTAAAAACTTGCTATTTTCTGGAGCTTATAAAGCAATATAAAATATGAATCACCCAGTAGTTAGTGTAACTGGGTTCTAATTCCCAAGCTTCTGTGTTTTAAAGTAAATGCACATTTGTCTTTTGCTAGTTGTCTAGTACAATGTAAATATGTTATCAGTTGCTTTAGTGAACTGAGGTGCTAGTTGGGATACTGTAGTGCGGAAGTAAGAAGGTTGACAGAGATTCATGTCATGGGTTTTAACTTTTCATGTAGTAATTATATAATCTGGAAAAAGTTATCTTTCTTGGTCTCAGTGTCTTCTTACTTAAGTCTGACTAGATAATAATCCTATCCTATGATAAACATCAGTTACCTGCATGCATTGTTTAGCATTATTTCCTTGTTTTCCTTCCTTAGTTCTCTCACAAATGAAAAGAAAGCAAATGATTTGTACATATGAAATAGCTTCAGTGGCAATCAAAAACTGTATCAGGGACGAAAGAAAATTGCTTTGTTATAGCTCTAGAATCTTGATGGGAGGAAAGTGGGGAGAGGTCGAAAGGGGAGAACTTGGGAATTACTTTTTACCTTGGAGATTTTCATGTCTTACTCTATCCGAACCTTTACCACCCCTCCTTGCTTGAAACTAACTGTCTTAATAAGCTGCAATTACTGATGGGAAGGTGGCTGCTGACTCAAGTATGTTAAGTGTGGAGAGGAAAAACAGGCTAGAAAATGAGAAGTTCTCTAGTACATTTTTTTTTTTATTAAATGTCTAATAGACTTCCTGCTGTTGCATCAGTTCTCTGTAAATGCTGAAGTATAATCATACCTATCTTTGAGTTTAAAAATGACATTTATTATGATTTCATTAGCCTGAATTTACCTTAAGCACAAAGAAAATAATTTCATCTTTTATCTGCTTTGAATATTTTTAAATATTGGCTTCTCTGTTTCATCGTATATTTATATTTAGCCTCTGATAGCAATTTCATTTTGGTCATCTGATCACAATAAGAGTTTGTTCTGTCAGATTTTGTGAACCATTACACTTTTGCTTTTAATGTATGGGTCATTACTTAACCATTGCCAAAAATCAAGACTACTCTTCACCTGAATGTATTTGTATCATGAATAAAGTTCAAACTTTAGGCAACTTGCTTTATTCTGGTTTGTATTATTTCTCACAAGTTGCTTTTTGTTTTGTACACCTAAAGAGGTTACTTTCTTTTCTTTCTGAACTTTAAAGTTTTCCTATGGCATTGTCCTATGACTTGCCATCTTCCATTTCTTCTCTCTCTTTTCTTTCTTCTTCATCCTCTCCCTTTCCTTGAAATTATTCAGTATTTTACTTACCTTCAAGGCACCAGGCTGGATGCTACCATGTTTTCCCTCTACCTGTTTCTTAGACTATTTTAACTTCCCCACTCTGTTTTATTAATATTATTTTTGCCAATTTCTTTTAAATTCTTCACAGATGTAATAAAAAGTTTCTAGCTCAAAAAAAATGCATGAGCTACTGAGAAGTTAGCTGTGGTTTCTATTTGTTCATGTCAGAATTGTCTTAAAAGAATAAACACTAAGGGATAGAAATAAAATTCAGTTCTGGGCATTCATTTTCAGCGTAATATCTTTTTACATCATAGTCCTTGAGCTGATATTTTCCTTTTGAGTTGGAATCAGATATATGCATTTTGAGTTGATTAACATAGCTTTCTCTGTAGTAGTAACTGGTTGCCAAATACTACTAAATGTGCTGCCTGATGTGCTAATAGAAGGGTCTCTGCAGTAAATGTCTTGGGAATTCAGATTAACTATCATCATTAAGTCCTATGATCTGAAGTACTACAATCTGTTTACATGATTAGTTGTCTTTTTATAGCAAATGATACATGAATGAATCAATACATTTAATTATAACTTGCAAATAGTTCATCCAAGATGCAGTATATGCATTGTATTTTTTTTAATTATTTCATTAAATTTTTTTTTTTTAGAGATAGGGTCTTGCTCTGTTTCCCAGGCTGGAGTGCAGTGGTGCAATCATAACTCACTGCAACCTCAAACTCCTGGGCTCAAGCAGTCCTCTGACCTCAGCCTCTCAAGAAGCTAGGACTACAGGTGTGTGCCACCATGCCTGGCTCCTGGATGGTTGTGTATATATCCACCTGTTAAATCAATAATTAATACATGTAGAAATTTCAGAAAAGAAAACTGTATATGAGGAAAATCCAATAGGCATCTCATTTTGAATATTTAGAACAGTGCTTTCTGATAGAACATTCTGTGATGATATAAATATTCCATACACTTTGCTATTCAACACAATGGCCACTAGCCACATGTGGATACTGAGCCCCTGAAAGTGGCCAATGTCACTGAGGAAATGAATTTCTTTTAATGTGTTTCATTTTAAGGAATTTTAATTTAAATAGGTACATGTGGCTAATGGCTAACCTGTTGAACAGTGCAGATCAAGACCATTTAAAATATATTTGATTATAAATGATGGAACACTGAATATCAAAATATATGACCTTATTCATTTTATGTCATATGTATTCATATGTAAAATGAGTATTCATTAATACTCATTTTATGGGAAATTTTACTTAATTTATGTTTTTTCTAAGTGAAAAAAATACAATGGAAATACAAATCAACATATTTAATACAGTGGATGGTGGTTACTAGATTAGTTTGGTGGTGGGAGGGATTAGCACCATTCCATAATCTCTGTTATGATTCTCCCACTAGCTATCTGAATGGTAAGTCCAGGTTTAAAAAAAATACACTATACATGCTGCAAATATTGTTTCAATACAAATTTCCTCATATTCAGAATAAGAAGAAAGAATAAGGAAATGATAGATCTGATGCTTGAGATTTAATCAATGGCTAACAAAGAGAGAAACAATGTAGCTACCTCTATTTTGACTATGTATATATTTGTAAATCAGAAAGAACAATCTTTGGATTGAAAACATACTAAACAAATACCAGTAAAAAGGAACCAGAATCTACATTAAGGAAAGGATTGTGAAAAAGCAGCTCCTTTTTTCCGAACCTAGCATGAACAAATTTTATCCCCCTATCAGTTGATAACATATGTAAATGAGATTTGTGAAACTGCAGGCTGGAATTTTTTAGTAGATGTGGAGAGTAGAAGTGTTGCCCAAATAATTGTGCAAAGGGTAACTACTAAGACCTCCATTTAAACAGAAAGAGGGACAGAGGGAAGAGAGAAGGAAAAAGAGACAGAAATGTAGATGGGTGCTCAAAGCTATAAAATTTTTACCAGAACAAATAACTAAAGGGATGACTTATGAGCTTTAAAAAAGGAAAGCAATGTTCACTAGAAGCAACCATGAGTTCACAGAGACAAACTTTTGTCCAACTAACTACACTGTCTGTTTTGACTAGGAAAAAAGAAAAAAAAAAAAAAACAGTGGTAGATTGTATATGTAAAGTACTTGAAAAGGTTTCTCATGATAGCCCAAATAAGATTAATAAAGAGGAGATAATAATGTAGTTGGGTAGATCATAATTAGTTGAACAACCAAGCTCAAAGACTACTGATTAGCTGAAGGGTGCACTCTATGTGTGTGATAAAGAGCTCTGTCTTTAGCCCTGTTTCTCTTTTTGTTTTTTCACCAATTGACTCAGTGGCTTACATTTGCAATGAGCAGAGCTCCTTGGCATAAAAACCAATTCAAGAAAAGCAAAAATATTCATGGCTATATGGTAGTCCATGATGGTGGTATTCATGGCCATATGGTTTTATCGCTTATAACTAAAAGAACCAACCAAAAAAAAAACAAAGAAAAACCCAGTTTGTTATGTACTCCTCTACCCATCATGAGTGTTAGCCAACCTGTACCATGTTGTTTTTGTCATCGTCTTCCATGCCCCACCCAGCTAGAGTCATACGTGATTTAAATTTTCTTAATTCTTTTCCTAATGTCCCAAATTTCTATAATTAGCACACATTATTTTAAAAATCACTCCCTGTCCATCTATTTCACAGGATATGGATACTGTCTTAAAAGATGTGGGCCGGGCATGGTGGCTCACGCCTGTAATCCCAGCACTTTGGGAGGCTGAGGCGGGCAGATCACAAGGTCAAGAGATTGAGACTATCCCGGCCAACATGGTGAAACCCCGTCTTTACTAAAAATACAAAAATTAGCTGAGCATGGTGGTGTGCGCCTGTAGTCCCAGCTACTCAGGAGGCTGAGGCAGGGGAATTGCTTGAACCCGGGAGGCAGAGGTTGCAGTGAGCCAAGATCGCACCACTGCACTCCAGCCTGGTGCCTGGCGACAGAGCAAGACTCTGTCTCAAAAAAAAAAAAGATGTGGACATTGTAATTGATTTAGTTAATATTAGATTGCTAAGAGGACAACCTGATTCCTTTTTAAAAGTTAATTAATTATTTTTAAATAGAGGTAAGGTGTCAACATGTTGCCCAGACTGTTCTTGAACTCCTGGGCTCAAGCAATCCTCCCTCCTTGGCCTCCCAAAGTGCTGGAATTACAGGCATGAGCCACTGCATCTTGTCTTTGCTCTTTTTTAAAGCTTTGTTTTTACAACTATTTTATAAAAGAGAATAGAGACATTACTCCCATTCTACTTTTTGCTCACTAGATTGGAGTTCTTCACCCAGTTAATAAATTTTAAGAGGTATCAGACAAATTGGAAGGCATTCATAAGATAGTGAATAGGATGCAGAGGAATTTATTAGAGTGACTAGAGCCCATTTTATTTGATTCTAGGGGATAAAATGAGAACTAATAAAGTCTAAGCCTCAAAGAGATGGACTTGGGCTAAGTTTAAAGAAAAATGTTTCAACAGTGTTCCAAAGAGTTAGTAAGCCACCTCTTAAAGGAGTGAGTTCTCTGTCACGTTTAGGATTCTAGCAGAATATCCATTTAGTGGCAGTGTTTGTTGAGCAATTTCAGACAGCACAAAGATAACAGCCTATCCAATCTTAGATTCCCATTTTCTGTAGCAAAGCCTTGAAGATGATTAGAACACCTTGGGAAGTGAGTGTTATCAATTGAGTAGTCAGGCCATGTTCTAACTTCAGTTTGCCCTCTTCTCTTCCCTTGTTCTTTATGACTGAGTGCTTTAATGACATCTTACCTAATGGCAGTGTTGGAAGAAGAAAGTAGTCAGACTTTCCAGAAATAACTCCCTTGCCTCCCATCTGTTGAGGCTCATTGCTAAGCCTGAATATTTGAGAACTCTTCCTGACAGTGTGACCCAGGAAGCATTAGCTTTAGAATCCCTCATTATACCCAAATAATATTATTGCAATATGGGCTACAATTTAAATTCCTAGAGTAAACCATTGGAGCTTCTATTCTTGTTGCTAGATCTCAGCTTACTTTCTTTTTGAGTTGCATTCTGACAAAATGGCCCTTACTTATTTCCAAACCTCAATTTCTCACCTTTGGCCACTTTATATTACTGGAATTTTGCTAGAGACCCATCACTTGAGTTATCCTGGAAGTACGTCTATTCAGAAAATGCCTGGACTATTCCATGCTTTTGCCTCTTATTCTCATGACTGAAATTTCTACTAACTTTCCAGTCTTGATGTAGTAGATGAATTTACTGACCTTTCCAGTCTTGGACCCTACCTTGAATTTGTAAACTGTTAGGTATCACTGAAAAATCTTCCATATGGAACAGTTGTGTTGAACCTTTTTCAAAACTCCGGTCAGATTTTTATTTATTTCCATATTATAGGAAGAGTTGCCAGATGCTGTCAATTTTGTAACTAATAAAAGGAATAGACATGTTTTATATGAATGACACAAGGAATCAAGCTTAAGGTTTTCTTTTTGCTTTTCCCAAATTCAAAACACCACAAGTAGCTCACTGTTTTCTAAAAGGGGAAGGACACTTTCCAAAATTGAAATTGTGAATATAACACCTGTGTGCTAAGCTCTGCAACGTGTGAAATTTGAGATTGTTGTTGCTAATGTTCAAAGCATAGAAAGTCTTGAGTAGTGACTGTCTAGGATCAGCAAGTATGCTCACCACAGTCAGTTCCTGGAGTTGAATTATTTGAAATTGGCAGGTGGTTTCTCTTTTTCCATAGATTTCATTCCCCTTTTCCTGACAGTGCATGTGTTTGGTGACCTCCACTGTTTATTTAGCTTCTGAATACATTCCTTAGGATTTGTTTAATGTGTGGTTTTTTTGGTTGCTTGTGTTTCTTGTTATGCTTGGCTTCTACTAGAAGGAGGAGTGGTGGTGGTCTGCTCTGGGTCGGCAGTCAAAACAAATGTGATACTCATTTAAAATATCTGGCTTTGAATTTTCATGTAAAAATATAAGCATCATTTACATAAGTATATTGCTTGAATTGAATTTATTTTCTATTCCCCACTCGCTGCTAAAAGAAGTGCCAGTAAACTCCAAAATGATTTAAGAGGGAGCATCAGAAGGGAAGAAAAGTGAAGACTAAGGCTAAGCCACTAACTGCATAATTGAACCCGAATGAGCGGAACAAAGTCCAACTGTGATTTACTTTCTACGTCATAATTTGGAACTATCGCAACTGGAAAGAGTTAAGCTCTCACTTACACCTTCTTCTTACCACCTTCCTGGTTGTTGTTTACTTGCTGTGTTGTTACAAATTGGCAGTCACATCGCATACCCTTTATAGTTAGCGCACTTTGGGGTTTGAGGAGGATGGGAACAAGAAAACAAAGAAATAGAAAATTAGAAAAATCAAAAGGAATTCGTGAGTAGAAGGTATTTTTTTATTATTAATATTGTCATTTTTAAAAAGCATTAACAATTTTGAAAGCATTGACATTGGCATGGGTCTGAATTAGAAGACCCTTCTTAGATCTCTCCACTCTGGGTTTTCAGAACATTTCCATCACCTGGTATTCCTAACATACCTTTGGCTGTTTGTTTTTAGACTCCTCTTTTTCGGCCCATTCATTAAATGCTACACGTCCCCGAAGGCACTGTCCTCAGTCTACTGCTGTTCTTCTGCAATGAGGGACATATACACAGATGATTTTACCTACCCTAATTGTTTCAGCTACAATGTATACATGTGTTAATGATCTGAACTTTTCTATTTACTAGCTGTGATCTCTACCCAAAGGTTCATGCTCATTTAATTACAGCTGTTTATGAGAATTTTCCCTTAGTGATAGTAGGCACTTTAAGTGGATCACTTCTAAAACTGATCATTTTAATCTTCCCCTAAAGTAGGTTTCTCCTCTGAAATCCTTTTAAGTTATAGAATCCTAGCAGTTATTTTTGATTGCTCAGTTACTTTAATGTTTGCCCATGTCTATTCAATCCAGAACCATTCTGGTTATGCATTGTGTGTGTGTGTGTGTGTGTGTGTGTGTGTGTGTGTGTGTGTGTATAATGCAGTTGTTGTTATGTCACTGGCTTGCTTAAGAAAACCTCCAATTGTTTATTATTACCTTCAGGATAAAATCCAAATTATTTAAGGTGACATCTTTTAATGATTTAGTTCGAAGTTACTTACCCATCTTACTATTTTCACACTCCCTGGCTCATAACTTAATCTCTAGCAGTCCTGTTTATAGTTCCCCACACTACATACTACTGCTTGCCATAGTGCCTGTCTTTGCTCATGTTATCGCTTACCTGGAATAACTCTTTCTCATTATTTTTAGATCTCAATCATTCCCCCTTTCAGAAAGAATTTCAAGCAATTCTCAAGTAAGTCAGGTGTCATTCCTCCTTGCTTCCGCAAAAATACGATAAATGCAGGATACAATATATCAAAATTATCTTTTTATATATCTATCCCCTGCAAACTACTGTGAGCTCTTTAAAGACTCAGGATTATTCAAATCCCAGTTCTCATCAGTTAACACAGAATCTGACATGTAATAAATGCTCAATAAATATTTCATTTACTTAATGGAAGAATGTTATTAATGAAGACTGAATACCTTAAAAATTGTTCTTTCTGCTTTTGGATTTTGCACATAAGAACTCCTGATGAAGCTCTCTATTCTCAGTCTTCACCTGGCCTTTCTTTTTGGCAATGGAAAAGACTGTTTTTCTTTACAGCTCCTCCCTTTGGCACTCTCATGGCCTGTGATCTGCTCCTGTTCAGCTCTGCCTCTTGGTCTTCTTCACCACAGACTCAAATGCCCTGTGAGAATCAGCTGTCCCTTTGTCTTCCTTCTTTCACTGCTGATCTTATAAATGGAAGATCTAAATATATGTGTGTGTGTACATACATAGTATATACATAGTATCTGTCAAGTTTTCAAAAGGAAAAAAGGTCTCAGTCACACAATATACTATGTCATATACAATATTACACCACGATATATTAGATTAAAAGAGTAAAGCTTACCTGCTGAAAACAAGAACGTGCAGAATTTCTTTTTTGACTCAGTGCTTTCTGGACTTTCTGAGGAGCTCATCCTTATTCTTGACTTTGTGGTCACCTCAAAGCCGATTGCTAGTGACATTTTCATAGTTATAAGTTTTACAGAGATATCTAAAAACCAAAATAAAAAGTTTATATTTTAATTGGGATGCCTAGAATTGTAGGAAACATCCGTGACTAGAATGTTTAACTTCTGTCTTTATCAGACATAACTCTCAATTTCATAAATCGATGTGTTGATAAAATGGTGATTAAAAAGGAAGCAGATGTTTTGTGCATTAGGAAGCAACAAAGATTACCAAAAGTGTGTAACTGGAATAGCTACAACTTTCTTTTATTTATTTATTCTTTTGATTTGTCATAATGTGTCAAAGGAAAAGATTTTAGATCTGTAATAATTTTTGTGCAATATAGAATGTATTAAAGTAGTAAAATGAAAGTAATTGTGATGTGAAAGTATTATGATCATTTGTTATCTTTTATGCTTTGAAGTACTAAAACATGAAGCTATTTAAATTTTTTTGGTTTTGAAAGCAGATATTTAGAGTTTTGTTACTATCACATCATACTTATGATAGTCCATATTGTTCTTAATTAGGGAGTATACATTTACTATAGATAATCCTTAACTTGTAGGATTTTGTAAGTATGTAAAGAATTTTAATATAATGTTGTATATAGTGACCTTGTCATGAACTGCCCTACAAATGAAATAAATTTTCAGTGACTTTTTAAAGTGTTAGAAACGACCTACAAGAACAAAGTTGTCTCCTGGGTCCCTGCATGGCCCCTGATTCTACTCTAATTTCACAATATTCTCCCATTGCTCTCTTAGCTGCAACTTACATTACAGTCTCTCTGTTCTACCATAGGATCTTTGTTCAAGATCTTCCTTCTACTTGGAATGTTTTCCCCCGACCTTCACAAATACACACAAACACATACCAGACTAGTTCCTATCCATCTTTCATTTTAACTAAAACAGCCGTTCTTTTCAGAGCTTTTGTTTTTGTCATTCTAAACCATATAAAGTCATTTTATGAAGTCTTTTCATGGTACTTACTATTACTTATGATTATACATTATTTGTGTGGTTATTTTATTAACATTTGCCCCTTTGGTATCATGTAAGATTTATGAGATCAGAGATTATTTTTGGTGGTTCATTGTATTTCCAATATCTGGCCGAGTTCTTGACACATAGTAGATGCTGGGTCTCTATATGTTAGATGGATGAGTGAATGAATTTTCTAGACTATTGCCAGAGGCTTCTTATTAACAGATCAGTCTAGTTATGGCACTTTTCTTCATTTGCTTTCCTGTGTCTTTAAAATACCCTGTAGAATATTTTTTGTCAAACACAATACATTTTGTCATCTTTCCCCAACATGCAAATCCAGTTAGAGATCCAATTCATCCTAGCTGCCATCCTCCTTCTCCATGTTTTTGTCTCTCCCTCAAGGAAGGGGAGCGGGGGCGGTTGGGGAGCATCTCCCTCTGTGTTCTTGTTTTCCTTAAACTGGATCTGAGTTCCCATTCCTGTGCCTTTTCCCTGATCTTCTATCACCCTGCAGTGTCTTCCTGTTTTCTTCATCGTTTTCAAGGACTAGCTGAAATATCATCTTTTCCTAAAGATTTCCCTTGTTCCCTATATATAACCTGCCTGTATTAACTACCCATTCTTCTGCATTCCTACGTTTTTTCTTGTTACAGCAGTTTTCTCTTTTGGCTTGTCTGTATTCGTCAGTATTTTTTAAGTATGTTAAAGGAAGGGTTAATTTCTCATTCAACAATGTATTTCCCACAATTTCAATTATAGTATCTAGACAAACATTTTAGCTAATAAAATTTTAAAATAATTGAAAATTATGATTGCCATACATTATGAAAAAGATTGACTTAGTGATGGACTGTCTTTAGGTGATGAGAGGTATTGTATTTAAAGAATAGAGAATTTCTGTATTTTTTCTCCAGTCAGTTCCCAATTGATCTGTCCCACGGCTGCCATTCAGGTCTCATTTCCCACCACAACATCACACTTTGTATCAGCTAATCAACCTGGCACATACCTTAATACCTCTGTGTCTTTGTTCATCTATTTTTAAAGTCTGGAATACGCTTTCTTACCTTGCACTATTTTATCAGAATTCTTATTCATATAAGTGAAGATTTTGGTCAATATTGTCTTCCTCATGAAAAGTTTTTTAATTGCTTTTTCATTTCCCATTAGAATTTATTACCACTTCTATTGTGGTTCTTAAAAACTGCTTCTTTCCTTAAGACTTATTTTATTCCAACTTGTAAACTATCTTCTTGTAATCCAGAGCTCATGTACTGCACTAGCGTGCAAACAGATTTGTTAATTTGTACACTACCCAGTTCCTACTCAAAAGTTTGGGCTATGAATTGTTGAAGGGGTTAATGAGTAGCTGGGCTTACCTATAGTTAGGGTTTCTTTATACTACGTGCATGGAGTTTAAAGATAGATGAAGCCCTTTGAACTTAAAAAGTTAAAAAAAAAAAAAAAGAACCTGACAAAAGAAATGTTAGTATATCCAGTAACATAGTAAAGAACTTCATATGGGATATTTCATATCAGCTAAATTTATTAAAAATTGAATCTTTATTGGCCTCCTGTTTTATAATTTTTTATTTGTTTTTGAGACAGAGTCTCCCTCTGTCTCACCCAGGCTGGAGTGCAGTGGCACTACCTCGGCTCACTGCAGCCTCCACCTCCCAGTTTCAAATGATTCTCCTGTCTTAACCTCCTGAGTAACTGGGACTACAGGTGTGTGTCACCACACCTGGCTAATTTTTTTATATTTTTAGTAGAGACAGGGTTTCACCATGTTGGCCAGGCTGTTCTCAAATTCCTGACCTCAGGTGATCCACACGCCTTGGCCTCCCAAAGTGCTGGAATTACAAACGTGAGCCACTGCACCCGGCCTATAAATTCTTCAAATGGGAGTTTGAAATAGTATTACTATCCCATTCATAAATTTGTACTTGGTCTTTACAAATTGACTTCTTTTCAGATTTGGTTTAGATAAGGTTTTCCTTTTTATAATTTGCTAAGTTCTAATGTTCACTCTTAAATTTAAAATGGTTCTAAATTACCAATAAAAATGTATATGTGTGTTTGTGTGCATGTCTGTCTGTCTAGAGGAAAAAATATTATGTAAGTTTCCAGAGGGATTCTCTCAACATTTGGCAGTAGAACAGAAGAAGAAAATACTGTGGTAAACAAATAAAACTCCCATTACTCTCTTCAGCAGGCATCATGATAAGTACTTCACATACATTATCACATTTAACCTTTGTATTAACCACATTTTGTAGATCAGGATATCTATGCTTGGATTGGTTATGACACTAGCTCTGTAAGTTTTATTTACAATTAATACATGTCAAAACAGTATTTGAACCTGTGTGTATTCGACAGACAATCTGAAGAGATTTCCACTTAGGCTCTGTCTAGATGAACACTGGTTTCCAAAAGTAAATATCCAATTCCTGTGGTTCCTTAGGTTCCGTAGTGTAAATATAACCTCCATTACACGATACAAACACAGAGGAAAGACTCATCTCAAAATCTTGGTGCCAGAATGAAAGTGAGGGTACAGACACAAGAGTCTTCTCTGAGAAAGTGGTCCTGGACCAAGCTGTAAAGGCCATAGTAGGCAGGAATCAGGGGTCTACTTATTAAAATTTATTTCATTCTAATATATTCTACAAAACAAGTATAAGTATGGTAAACTCAAAGATCTGGTTTTGAGTTTAATTCAACTTTACTTCTTCTAGAACACAAACCCATAATCTAAAAGATCTTCTTGTGAAGAAATTCCTCTTACCTGTGCCCAAAATGAATATAGTTTATATCCCACCCCTTCTAAATCATTTGGCAAAAAGGGAACCCTCCCTTATATACATTGAAATGACTCCAAACCACAAGAACCACTACCATGATAGCATCTGGGATTAATATGATAGATGCTGCCAAGTCTTTCTCCTCACAGTTCTGACACCATCTCAGCCAGTACTATAGGTCTTTGTCAAAATGTCCCACAGAGCCTACTAATTTACTTGAACTTATAAATCTGAGTAACTATGCATGATCAAACCATATCTAATAGTATTTTCCCAAACATCAAATAAAAAAAAAACTTTTCATCTGAATGTCCATGACAACAACAACAAAAATATGCCCGTTGCCATCTTTTTCTTCAAATCACATTCACAGCCCCGTTTGCCAATATCACCAGACCTGCCTGAGCAACCATAGATCCTTTACATTTTCACCAGCATTCTTTAAGGTAAACTTTCTCCCATGCATGTCTTAAAAACATAAGGTAGGTGTAAACTTTGGCTTTCTGTTTTGGAGATTGCAGATTGGCATATGTGGCATGTAATAGTAGCACTGTTCAGTGCATACTGTATGTGTGATGAATTCCATGATATCAGAACAATAGAACAGCAAAATTCAATGTCTTCATTATTAAATAAATTAAAATGAAATCTAAATTTCATTTTAGATTTAAGCTTTTAGCAGTACTTACGAAATACTCAAATCTGCACTATTTGTGCCTACTGTCTTATTTCAGCTAATCACATTGGCGTATGTAACTAATACAAATGTTCACTGAAAGGCTATACACATCAGCAAAATGAATCAGAAAAAAGAAAATGTTTCTACGGCTTAATATTAGACCCATATAAATTCTTTATATGTGTAGCATAACAAACATCCTGACTCTCATAGAGCTATTCTTCTCATTGTAAACCAGTTATAGCTAAACTAGGGCTCTGATTTATTTTTATTGATTTTAAATAAACTAAAGCTTACACTTTTAACCCAACTGAAAATTCGAGAAAATAGCAGATAATCAGTAACAGTCTATAAGATTTAGTGGTGATTGGTTAGGGAATTTTTACCAAAGGACTTGCTATAAACCATTATAGACCTGACTGCTGACAAACCTTTACAATTAAATTTTCAGGTCGTTTTCCAATCCATGCAGTAATTCAATACCACCATTCCTCTGTGATTTATATGTACTTTTTCCACATGTCATTGCTTGAGTTTTTGTCTGTCAGTCTCACATATTCTTTTTTTTTTTTTTCCAACTGGCATCTCTTGACTTGTTCCAGTTCTCTGTTCCTACACTACTGTTTTTGAATTGTTTTATGGGCATCAAGATAAGTCATTGGTTAGGTGGCTTGAGTTCTTATTCAAGAGAGTGATGATAAGCTTGAAAGTAAGAGATGTAGTAAATGAGCCCTGGTTGGTACTAGCCCAACAAAATGAGTCTAAAAGCTCATACAGCCATGATAAAGCATGCATCCAACTATCCATTCACTTACCAATTTTTCAAATACTTATAGAGTACTAGAAATCAATATTTAAGTTAGATATGTCATATGACATTTATTTTTTAAACAATGAAATTGATTTATAGTTAAAATACATTTTAAGATGACCCATAATTTCACTCCCAAATTTTAAAAAATATTTTCATTTGTGCAAATGTGAGTCTGTTATTTGTCTCTCTATATCAATCTTGCAGTTCAGAGGTTACAAAAATTTTACATTGTTCAATCTTTGAATCTTAGTGAAGTCCTTCATATTCTTTGAATAATTTTTGACTTATCAAAATTTCACATTTGTAAATCAGATTTAAGTCAGTGTTCATTTGAAAACAGTCAAGGCTGCATAAAAGTAAAAGAGTAGAAATTCTGTGCATATATGTTAGATGTGGCCCCTTTACATGGTTCCATGAGAGTTAGCAGATAAGCACAGTGGATTTTATGATAGGGACCCTCTGAACATGACCATAGGAGAAATTAAATGAAGTAGTGGTCCTTTTGAATTACTCTAGGAAATTTGAAGAGAGGGGTCCTTGGTGCCTTACAAGTAAAATGTTTTATAAATACTTAAAAGTCATTTAGAGAAAAATATGACTATGTCAAATAGTAAGCATACTTTTCCTTAATTAATAATCAAAAACATCTCTTATGATTTTGGAGAATTTTCAGCATCACACAACCATGCAACAAACATTACCTCCATATCTAATGTAAACATTGAAACGAATATCTATATATCTATCTATTGATACTGATATAGATGAAAAAAGTGTATCACACAAATTCTTAGAGAAATTTGTGGGAAAAAAGAAGTGTTACATTTCTATTAAAATCAGATTAGAAGCATCTGTTCTAGAGGGATTTTAGGATTTCTAGTTAAAGTCCCTCAATTTTTAAAAGATGAAACTGAGGCATGGAGAATTTAAAACACTTGGCTAAAACACATATCTTCATTGTGATTAAATATATGAAAAAAATGCCTTTACATCCTTTGCCCATCTTTAATAGGGTTATTTGGTTTTTGCTTGTTGATTTATTTAAACTTCCTACAGATTCTGGACATTAGGCCTTTGTTGGATACATAATTTGCAAATATCCTCTCTTATTCTGTAGGTGTCTGTTTACTCTAGTTCAGTTTTTGTTTTGTTTTGTTTTTTCTCTGCAGAAGCTCTTTAGTTTAATTAGGTTCCACTTGTTTATTTTTATTTTTGTTGCAGTTGCTTTTGGGGACTCATCCAAAAATTCTTTGCCAAGACCAATGTTGAGAAGAGTGTTTTCTATGTTGTCTTACAGGATTTTTATAGTTTGAGGTGTTACATTTAAAATCTTTGATTGATTTTGAGTTAATTTTTGTAAATGGTCAAAGATAAGTGTCCAGTTTCATCCTTCTGCATATAGCTAGCCAGTTATCCCAGCACTATTTATTGAACAGGAACTCCTTTTCCCATGCTTATTTTGTTGACTTTGTTGAAGATCAGATGGTTGTGGGCGTGCAGCATTGTTTCTGAGTTTTCTATTCTGTTCCATTGGTCTATGTGTCTGTTTTTGTATCATCAGTACCATGCTGTTTTGGATATTTTAGCCTGGTAGTGTTGTTTGAAGTTGGATATAATACCTCATAAATGTCTAGCTATAAATACCCTGTGGTTTTAGAAGTCAGGATACTTGATTCCATCTAGAACCCTTCCTGATGAGGCCCAGAAGTTTTTTTCATTTTGCTTAGGATTGCTCTCACTATTCAGGCTCTTTTTGGTTCCATATGAATTTTAGAATATTTTTTTCTAATTCTTTCAAGAATGATGTTGGTAATTTGACAGGCATAGTGTTGAATCTATGATTGCTTTGGGGAGTTTGGCCATTTTTAGGATATCAGTTCTCCCAATCTGTGAACATGGAGTGTTTTCCCGTTTGTTTGTGTCATCTCTGATTTCTTTCAGCAATGTTTTATAGTTCTCCTTGTACAAATTCCTGTATTCCTAGGTATTTCATTTTCTTTGTGGCTACTGAGCATATGAATAAATGCTTAGCATCACTAATCATCAAATAAATGAAAATCAAAACCACAGTGAGATGCTGTCTTCAAACAGAATGACAATTATCAAAAAGTCAAAACAACAACAGATGCTGGCAAGGTTGTGGAGAAAAAGAATGCTTATACAATGTAAATTAGTCCAGCCACTGTGGAAATAAGCCTAGAGACTTCTCAAAACTCTTAAAACAGAGCTACCATTCACTCCAGCAATACAATTAATTACTGGATATATACCCAAAGTAAAATAAATCACTCATCTAAGAAAAACCAAGCACTCATATGTTCACTGTTATTGTATTCACAATAGCAAAGACATGAAATTAACCCAGATGCCCATGAGTGGTAAATTGGACAAAGAAAATTTAGTGCCATATACACCATGAAATACTACATGGCCATAAAAATGAATGAAATCATGTATTTTGCAACATGGATTCAGTTGGAGGCCATAGTCCTAAGCAAATTAGCACAGGAACAGAAAGCTAAATCCCACATGTTCTCATTTATAAGTAGCAGCTAAGCATTGAGCACACATGGACATACAGACACTGGAGACGTGAGTGGGGGTTGAAAAATTACCTATTGGGTACTATGCTCACTACCTGGGTGGTGGGATCCATTCCCCAAACCTCAACATCATGTAATATTCCCATATAGCAAACCTGCCACATGTATCCCCTGTATCTAATGTAAACATTGAAACTAATATATCTGTGTATATAGGTATATATGTGAAAAAAATTGTATCACACAAATTCTTAGAAGCTTGGTAATAGATTATAGCTCATAACTAGATTTGTCACAGGATTTGGGGGAAATTGAATCGTACAAAGATAATTTCAGATAAATGTTTATGAGATAAAAATTATGAATATGCTTAAATAGGAATGGCCATGTAGGAAAGGAGAATTGATGCTATATATATTTAGCTTAGTTAAGATAGAAGATAACAGTCTACCAGTTATTTTCTTAAAGACACTGCCCCCAAAGTTCTGCAAAAACTTCTGGGCCTCATCAGGAAGGGTTCTAGATGGAATCAAGTATCCTGACTTCTAAAACCACAGGGTATTTATAGCTAGACATTTATGAGGTATTATCATTTGCAGACTTCAGGAAGAAAATATAGTAGTGCACTTTTAAAAACAGGAGCATCTAAGGAAAAATAGATAAAGTTATTAAGAAATTGGAGAGATTTTTATAATAAAAGAGGCTAAGTAAATATATGTCAAAATAGTCCATCATAATGAACCCTATGAATATGTTGAATGGAAATTTCACCAAACTCTACAATACCAATGTTTTGGGGCCTCTTGGATCTCTTTTTAGGGCCAAGACAAAGTATTTATTACTTGTTTTCACGTAATATAATTTGAAACTTATTCAGGATTATGGCATAACTTATAAATATATTTTAAAGGAATTTAAACAAATTTATGAGTGAGGAATGAGTCTTTATTATGGTTACACAAAAACAGTTGAACTTATTGAGAACCAAAGGACTTGACCTGGCTTATCTTCTTTTCTTATACTTTTCCTGAGAAAGATGAGACTGAAACTCAGGTTACTGATAGATCAGTAGTCTATACCACATTTGTGGTTTTAAGTTGGCATCATCCTGATTCATGAGCTCTATTCTCCTAGTTATTTCTAGAGCATTACCACTTGTATTCAGACTTGATGCAGTAGAGAGTTCTTAATATAGCCAAATGGAGTAAAATATGAAGAAGAGCAGTGACAACTCTGGATACACCTTGGTCTGTGTGCTTTTAAATTGATCTCCCTAAATTCTCTTTCCTTGTAAATGAACCAACACATCACTGTGTTTAGCATAATATGTTGGTGACTTGGTTAAATTTTTCCCTTCTCTCCATTTAGTCAGTTAAGTTATCTTTTGTGACAGTGGTGCCTCAGTAGCATATCATATGGTAAAGGCTTGTTACATCTAGAAACTTACATCACTATTTCAAATTTATGTTATAGGGAACGTTTTTCTCTTTTTAGAAACAAGTAAAGGCCTTAAAATCCTTTTTTAAGCATATTCTGGTATTTTATGTGTTATGGTGACCAATTTAAAATACATCATGAGTAATAAGGCATTATTATATTTTTCTGCATAAAACAGACCAGGAAAATAGACACAAACTTAAAATTTTTCTTATGTGAATATTGACTTGTTCCTTGTCTAGACAACTTTCCAGTAGTGGTTTTGTTTTTGTTTTTTAAATGGTAGACTTTAACTCTTTAAAAGTGTAATTGGATTGCAGGCTTTTTATAAAAGTATTTATAGTTCTGTGAGTCCTGAACATCACACACACAACGTGATAACATATTATTTCCTGAAATATGATAGAGGAAATCTAGTTTATTACTAGTTTGCTTTTTTGATTAGAAATACTATGTGTTAACCCTTGGGCAAGTTACTTTGGATCAGTTACTTTTAACATGGCATTTACCTGGCAACTACAGTCTTTTCTGAACCTGCCACGTGTTCAAGACACAAAGTTGAACAAATGAAGAACTAAATGAGAAGGTGTTGATAATTTTAGAACAGATATTTGAGGAAAAAACAGCTCTGGAGCCACGAGTATTTTGTAAATATATGATAGAGATCGACTGTTACTATTTTTAAGTATCATTCTAAACAGAAACTTTTTGTAAGTGCATATGTTTTAAAAACTAAATTTAATTTGTGAATTGAAGTTTTTGCAGGTATACATTTAAACACTAATCTGTAAACATGTTATCATTCTTGTTTTTTCAGAAACAAATATATAGCAAATTATTCTTGGAATGTCAGAAATAAAACTTAACACAACTGTCTTAATATAGGTTACCACAGCAGTTATAATTGTTAATTAATGAGTTGCATAAAAGTTTGTTAGTTGTTCACACTAGACATAGTGCTTATTTTTCAGCCATGACATCCTGATCATTCTGACTGTTGCTAAATTATCTTATTTACTCCTAGTAATCTTTATATTCAGATTGGAACCAACCGTCTGTTTCTTTCTATAATATTTGCCAAAGGAATAAATTCTTGCTCTTCAACTTTGGACTTTAGAGGGCAATAACTAATAGAGACACATTTGAGTGACACTTGGTCACTTACCACCTGGCCACGCATCTTTGTTAAATGTGAATTCAAGAGAGCTAGGGAAGGTTGGTAGGCAAAAGAAGATTTTGTTATTAAAATTTTTATCATTGCCTGCCTCCAAATAATAAAGGGCCACTTAGACACTTGCCAAGGGTAATTAATTTTTCTTCTTTCTCCTGCCCCTTCCTCCTCCTCCATTGTAACTGAAAGCTTATAATCCTATTACATTTTAAAGAGATAAAGTCTACCATTTAAAAAACCAAAACAAAATCACTACTGGAAAGTTGTCTAGAAAAGGAACAAGTCCATATTCACAAAAGCAAATTTTTTAGTTGGTAGCCACTTTTCTAGTCTGTTTTATGCAGAAAAAAATGATGCCTTATTACTCATGATACATTTTAAATTGGTTACCATAACACAGAAAACAGAAGAATAGGGATGTATATATATGTATGTATGTATATGTATATATATGTATACGTGTTTATATCCATGTATACACGCACGCGCGCGCGTGCACGCGCGCGCACACACACACACATACACACACAAGTATATTCCCTTATGATTTTAGGGATCATAGACCCAACTGTGGGAAATTGCTCTAAAGAGTTGACAGTGATCATTATAGAATCATTGTAGACATTAGTCTCTAAATAAATAGTAAAATGCTGATGAAACACTTAACTCTCAGTATTCTCTAACTCTGGATAATGAATGTGGTTTAAAATTAATTTAACCAAATCTAATAACAAAAACTAAAACCCTCTAAAGTATTTCATGACTTGTGGATAAATCTCTTATGTGTTGTCAGAAACAACCTTTTATTTCAAATCTAATTTTCTTTCCGACTCTGAGGATATATTGGTATAGATTATTTTAATTCAATAACAAGTTTGAGGTGGTACACTAACCTGAGTCATTATGTTGATATAAAATTAGAATCATCACATTTCATTTTGGAGTTTTATAGATAAGCTTCTTACCTGCCCTCTTGCCCCCTCATATACATATTTTAAATTATCTATATACATTTTTAGAAGTTATTTTATAAATAATTAAATAGAGAAGTAATTTAGTTATATTTTAATGTTTTTTTAAAACAGCTCAAAGAACATTTAAATCTATACCTATAACCTAACCAGTCCCGAGAATCAACTTTGAGTTTACATTAATGTGGACTTAATCACTGTTCTCTACTGCATCTCTGCACTTAGAGTCCTGCCTTTCTACCTTTATTAAAGGTAGGATCAAGACATCTCTAGGAAATTTCCCCAAAGTACTTAATTCCCTGGCTCAAGTAAACGTATACAAATACTGTTCTTTGCAGATGATCTCATATGGAAACTATATATATGTTTAGAAGTTGTAAACTCTTATGTAGACAGGCCTGATTTATAGTACTAACAGCCCCCTTATCTGAGACATTTTCTGTTGACATGGATGTGTAATCATGAAAATATTCCAGAACTCCTTTAAAAAGAGGGGTCACTATGGCTTGGGTTCTGATTTTAACTTAATTACCACTGATTATTCTTCTTTCTTAGTTACTATTCCTCCTAGTTGGCAGGGTCCCAAAACTACATGCAGTACTCTAGAAATTAAATCCTATTAGTACTCAACATAACAGAAGGATCAAGAGACAGGGATTGTCTTGTATTTCCTACTTGTTGTGCTACTATTTATGCATTGCGATATCATGCATGCTTGAACTAGTGATTGAGGAGAAAATAGTTCTAATAGGAATTGGCAGTTGGCCCAGAAGTCCTACTCAATGCTTTGAACAATATTAACATTTGGAATCCTCTCAGTGTTATGGAGGCTTGTAAAGATTGATAGGATTTATTTTTCATAATTAAATGGTATATTCTTTGTTTTCTTTTTAAATTTAAAGATAGCAGTTAGCTCAATTGTGCCAAATTGGATTTTCAATTGAAGATAATACAAGATTTTTAAAATCAATTTGACCCTTCCTGCCTTGGCACTAAGACTGCATGTTATTTTATATGTTTTATATAACATAAGAATGAGAACAAAATATGTCTTGATCACAAAGAAATAAAAGAATACACCAACATTTTCAATAATTTGTCTTTCCCTCTAATTTCCATCCTTTGGAAAATTTTGCTACTTTTTCTGGTTCTCCATCACACCTACTCTTACTTTGCTCTATGCAATGAACACATGTAGATATAAACATTTTTATGTGTTTCCACTGTACCAGCACACATATTTGGAACACAAGCTTAAATATCAATAAATGAAATAAGAGTTTAAAAAGAAACGTAAAACAATTGAATTAACTTGACTGTTGGCTAATCAGTATGTACTAATAGGCGAAACAATGGAGACATGGTTTTAATGTTGCCACTCACATTTAATATTTGTAAACTTTATGATACAAGAGAATCCTAAAATTCCTAGACTGAAATTACTCATTAAATCTTTCTCCTAACTTTGCCCTCCACCCCATGATTTTGTAAAATATACTGTGGTATACAAGATTTAGATGATAGGCTTCTGAAGCCGCAGAATTCTTCAGGATAGAAATTGCACTCCATGGAGAAGATGGAAGCTATGTAAATAGTATATCTCCTTCCACAAGTTAGTTTTCATTTATTCTTGTCTCTCTTATTCAGATTTGGATGAAATCATGCTACATTTCTTTCTCCCTGCTCCACCTCATTGCAGAAACATAACCAGGCTAAAGTTTCTATCAGAATATCTACATTCACCTTTTCTTTTCATTTTCACTGCAAAACCCTTTATTCTCTTTAATCTGGATTATTGTATGACTGGTCTCCATGCTTCCAGGGTTTTTTCTTTCTACTATTCAATCTTGCATATCCTCCTGTATCATCTTATACTGTGACTTTCATAATATTAAATTCCTTGCTCAAAAATCTCAGAACCAGTCTCAAGATTTTAAACTTCTAAATATTGTGTTCAGTTCTACCTGGTATCTCTGAAATAAAATTTGCCTCAGGAAATTTGAATATGCTAGTGCCCAATGTCAGGTATTCACCCTCTTCATTCATATATACTAACTCAAGATTCATAATTACTGTGAATCCTAATTCTTTCAACTGGGTGACATCTTTCCCTTCTCAAGCTTTTCTGGTATTTGATGTTACTATCATTTATATGACATTTAATGATACTGACTTTTTTTAAAAAGGTTAATATTTATATATCTTGCCTCCTTAACAAACTCTACAAAGTCTTTGACATCAAAGACTATGTTCAAAGGGTGCTTAACATGTGCTGGACACATAGTAGTTGTTCAATAAATACTTTTTGAATGAATAGACATTGAATAATTATGATTATAATAAATGAGACATTTTAGTGTAATTAAATTAGATGTGCATTTTAAAGAATAATAAAGTAGTCCTGGAACATCCTCTCATTATAATTAAATTTGAATTTACTGGTCTACTTCTTCTAGTACTATATCTAAGACATGAGAGCATTTTAAATTCGTACTCAATTAAGCTTTAAATGTACTTTACAATTTACAGATATAAATCACATTGGAATAAAATAACTATACTTCTTAATGTTATATGAAGTCTGAGTTCCCTATAGTATAAATCTTGGGTAACAATTTGTCTTGCAGGAGGAAACACCCCCATTTTCAAAATGACCATTTAAATTAATTTTGATAAAACTTACCAAAGGTGCTGATTTGTATCTTTTTAGTTGCACTGACATATTTTAAGTCTAGATTAGAATTCTCTGTGCTAATCTAATTGTGCTCTGTTGATATCAAAAAGCAAGAGAATTTGTGTATTTGTATGTGTATTTTGACTTCTGGAATTTTTTAATGTATCTTTCAAATGCAGTTTCTACTATAAAACAGGAAGCTAAAACAGAGTTATTTTAACCTTTTAATGCATTAATTATATTGATGTTATTATTTTGGTATACAATCCAGGGGTCAAATGACCAATACTTCCTATACACAAGGGGCTCACTAAAAGGGTTTGCCAAGAACAAATAAAAATCTTCTTGCTATCTGTAAACCATAGTGTACTAAAAGATGTGTGAGGATAAAAGGACTTTTAAACATTTCTTTCAGAGTCGTAATAATAATGACATTGATTGCTCACATTTCTGGAAATAAAATGGTCATTTATTCTAAAATTGATATAGAAGGTCTTTTTCAGTTATTGTTAATTTTTGCTTAAGAAATCCTATCTCAAATTGCACCTGACTAACCCTTAGTACTGTCCTTAACCAGCAGCCATCATAGATAAGAATATTTTGTGTCTTTAGAATGTACCTTTTAGATATCACAAGTTGCATTAATAGGGAAATAAAATGAAAATCATGATATATTCTACATCAGAAGGAAGTTAGCCATAAGGAATAGCTTTTTGGCTTATTTTTTAATTGTGCAGAATTTTCCAGTTGCTTTATATATTTTCCAGTTGTACAGAATTTTCCAGTTGGTATTGGTTGGAACATTATCAGTGTTAAGGTACTATGTACTCTAGATTTAAATAAATACCTAGTTTTTATGAAAAGAAATTGATAATTTTTAGTTGACAAAATTCATTTGAAATGTATAAATTTATGCATTGTTGAGAATCCTGTAATAATATATATCATTAGTACTATATTTTGTTAATATTATAAAATATATATGGTCTGCTCCAAACACTGAATTTATAAATTCTGAAGTAAAAGCATTGCTTTTTCTAAAAGTACTTTACAATTCAGTCTCAATTAATCTGAAATTTTTCTAAAAATAATGTTTTAGAAAACTTTTTTATTAAAAACCCCACCTACATGTGGTTTAAAGTAACCCATATCAATCTAACTCTCAACCTGAATAATTGCAAACATAAAACTTAATATTGCTATATTTTCTTAGGACTTCAGTGGTAGAATTTGAAATACTAAGAACATTCAGCATAGTTTTAGAAATATTAATATTATGTTTTATTGTTTTAGAGATTTTAAATTTCTTTAAAATAGTTTATAAAAGTTGATAGGTGTGAACAGATACTTATTTCTGAACTTTTGAGCAGACATATAACCTGAATATTTAGGTGAGCTATTTCAAGGTAAATGTTTAAATATGTACAGTTAGAATACATATTCTTGAGATTAACTTGAAATCCTAGACAATATTACACTTGCTGTGTAATATTGATGGATGCTAATAACAATAAGATTATGCTAACAAGAAGAAGAAGAATAAGGAGGAGAATAATGTCTAACGTGTGTTGAACACTTCCTACATTCTTGGAACTATTCTGAGTATTTTACATGTACTCACTTATGTAATCATCCAATAACCATTTGAGATGAATACGGTTCACTTACAAAATTTACAGAAATAGATAATGATCTATAAAGATGGAAACAAGTAATGATGTGTAGAATTGATAAACAAATGGTCCAAGGTCAGAAAGCTAATAAATGGTGGAGGTGTAATACAAATCTGTATGGTGTAACTCAGAGCCCTAATCTAACCCATTACACAGAAGTCCTAAAGATATTGTTTCCTCATATGCAAAATGGAGTCAATACTACTACAATAACAATTGCTGCCACAACTCCTGCTACTACTTTTCATGAGCTTGCAATGCAGAGTCAATAATAAAACAGATTTTGAACCATGTAAATGTAAACTAACTCTTTATCAAAAGTGTCTGTATTAGTCAGTTCTCACACTGCCAATAAAGACATACCTGAGACTGGGTAATTTATAAAGAAAAAGAGATTTAATGGACTCACAGTTCCACATGGCTAGAGAGGTCTAACTATCATGGTAGAAGGCAAAGGGAAAGCAAGACACATCTTACAGATGGCAGGCAAGAGCACATGTACAGGGGAACTTCCCTTTATAAGACCATCAAATCTCATGAGATTTATTCACTATTACAAGAAGAGCATGGGAAAAACCCACCCCCATGACCCAATTACACCCCAATTCATCCCACAACACTTGAGGATTATGGGAGCTATAATTCAAGATGAGATTTGGATGGGGAAACAGCCAAATCATATCATTCCTCCCCTATCTCCTCCCAGATCTCATGTCTTCACATTTCAAAACAAATCATGCCTTCCCAACAGTCCCCCAAAGTCTTAACTCATTTCAGCATTAACTCAAACATCCACAGCCCAAAGCCTCAACTGAGACAAAGCAAGTCCCTTCTACTTATGATCCCATAACATCAAAAGCAAGTTAGTTACTTCCTTGATACAATGGGGGTGCAGGAATTCTGTAAATACACTCATTCCAAATGGTTAAAATTGGTCAAAATGAATGGGCTACAGGTTCCATGCAAGTCTAAAATCCAGCAGAGTAAATTGTAAAGCTCTGAAATGATCTCCTTAGACTCCATGTCTCATATCTAGGTCACATTCATGTACGAGGTGGGTTCCCATGGCCTTGTAAAGCTCCATCCATGTGGCTTTGCAGGGGACAGCCCCCATCCTGGCTGCTTTCACAGGCTGGCACGTAGTGTGCAGCTTTTCTAGGTCCATGGTGCAAGCTGTCAGTGGATAGTGGCCCTCATCTCACAGCTCCACTAGGCAGTGTCCCAGTAGGGACTCTGTGTGGGGGCTCCCACCCCATGTTTCCCTTTTGTCCTGCCCTAGCAGAGATTATCCATGAGGGCCTCAACCTACAGCAAACTTCTGCCTGGACATCTAGACACTTTCATACATCCTCTGAAATCTGTGCAGAGGTTCCTAAATCTCAATTCTTAACTTCTGTGCACTCACAGACTCAACACCATGTAGCAGCTGCCAAGGCTTAGGGCTTGAACCCTTTGAAGCCACAGCATGAGCGGTACCTTGGCCCGTTTTAGCCATGACTGAAGCAGCTAGAATGCAGGGCACCAAGTCCCTAGGTTGCACACAGCAGGAGAGGGCCTGGACCTGGCTCATTTTTCCCTCCTAGGCCTCTGAGCCTGTGATGGAGGGGCCGCTGTGAAGGTCTTCAACTTGCACTGGAGACATTTTCCCCATTGTCTTGGTGATTAACATTGGGCTCTTTATTACTTATGCAAATTTCTGCTGCCAGCTTGAGTTTCTCCCCAGAAAATGGGTTTTTCTTTTTTATCACATCATCAGTCTGCAAATTTTCTGAACTTGTATGCTCTGCTTCCTTTTGAATGCTTTGCTACTTAGAAAATTTTTCCACCAGATATTCCAAATCATTTCTTAAGTTCAAAGTTTCACATGTCACTAGGGCATGGGCAAAAAGCCACCAGTTTCTTTGCTGAAGCACAGCAAGTGTCACTTTTGCTTCCGTTCCCAAAAAATTCCTCATCTCCATCTGAGACCACATCAGCCTGGACTTTACTGTTTATATCACTATCAGCACTTTGGTCAAACCATCCATTCAACAAGTCTCTAGGAAGTCCCAAACTTTCCCACATTTTCCTGTCTTCTGAGCCCTCCAAACTGTTCCAACCCCTGCCTATTACCAAGTTCCAAAGTTGCTTCCACATTTTCAGGTGTCTTTACAACATCACCCCACTCGTGGTACTAATTTACTGTATTAGTCAGTTCTCAAGACATACTTGACACTAGGTAACTTATAAGGAAAAAGAGGTTTAATGGACTCATATTTCCACATGGCTGAACAGGCCTCATAATTGTGGTAGAAGGCAAAGGGGAGGCAAGACGTGTCTTACATGGTGGCAGGCAAGAGCACATGTGCAGGGGAACTCCCTGTTATAAAACCATCAGATCTTGTGAACCTTATTCACTATTATAAGAACAGCATGGGAAAAACCCATCCCCATGATTCAGTTACCTCCCATTAGGTTCTTCCAACACACACAGGGTTTATGGGAGCTACAATTCAAGAAGAGATTTGGGTGGTGACACAGCCAAACCCAATGTCATTTGAAGAGGTTAACACTTAAAAAGACTGGCTTCTTACACTTTTTATTGGTCCACTATGACTGGTGAAAAATAATACTTATAAAATGTAATGATTTTTCACGTGTCAAAATTTACCTCTTTAAAACTCAGGTTTTTGGAGATGATGTGATCCATAGAGACCACAAGATTATAACTAGATATAAAACTCATACAGATTTTAACTTTCAACTTTCATCTTCAGGCTCAAGTTTTGCTGTTTTTACAACTCATATGTCAGTGAAAAGATGATCATAGTTATATTAAAAGTTAAAAATGAAAAAGACTTTATTCCAACCTATTAATTTAATGATAAATTTGGAGTCTGAGGTTTAAGCTGTACCTGTGGCCTAACTAATGAAATTTAGGAGGACACATTTAAAAATCCAAGGATTCCTTAAATTACCTAGCATTTAAGTGCTGTGTGTTCATTGAACCTTTGCAATAACCTCCGTATAACTTTTGAAATTATATTACTAAATAACTTCTAGGAGGTTAAACATATTTCCTGTTTAATGAGCTCACAGAACTGGAGGCTTATGAAAACAATACTGTGAAATATGAACACTTTTGAAGGATTGATAGGAAAAAATAAAGAATAAAAGCCACTGTGTGCTCTAAGATTTTATTAGGTTACCCCACCTGCAAAAACAGATGCTATATCTATTTCAGATCATTTTGTCAGTGATATTTTAGGCACTTTCTAAATGATAATCAATCTTGATTTTAGGAGTTAAAAACTTTTCGAGATTTAAAGATCTCTCTGCTATACACTAGTATGAAACACATTTTTAAAGCATATATCTTTTTGTAACTAAGATTAATTTTTCATTGAAAATATCACTTTCATTTTTATTTTAATATTTTTAAAAAGTAAGGGATGATAACATTCAGTAATTTATATAAGTTGGTTTTTTTGAAACTAGACTCTAACCTTCGATATTTGTTTTAAATCTACTAGAAATAAAACAATAAGGTTTGCTTACAGCTTGGAAATAGTCTATTCATCTAATAACATGAGTGTCTGAGTTAGCCAGAGGTAGTCTGAAATTGGTTCTGTTTATTTATTATTTGACCCTTTAAGTACATAGGTGGTCTCTACTCCTTTCCTCTTTTCCTCCTTTCCAGTATTTCCCACTCTTTAGCTTGCATGAATTCCTAATCTTTCTCCCTTCTTATAGCTGAAGCCACTAGGTTGTATCAGGAGTGAGAGTAGTGGAAAGGAAAAAGCTACACATATCTTGTTGCTCGTTTCACCTACCACAAGCGCAGAAGAATACAGACAATAGATCTTCATTTCCAGCTGTGGAGTTCACCAGATGGAGGTTAAAGATGAAAAGTGTATTTATTATCTGATTAAAAAATGGACCAAAGACCTCAACAGACACTTTGCCAAATAAAATCTGTGGGTGGCAAATAAGTATATGAAAAGATGCTCCACATTGTATGTTATTAAGGAAATGCAAAATAAAATAACAATGAGATATTGCTGTGTATCTACTATCAGAATAGCCCAAATCCAGAACACTGGCAACAAATGCTGGCAAGGATGTGGAGTAACAGGGACTTTTGTTTCTTTTTGGTGAAATGCAAAATGGTACAGCAACTTCAGATGTCAGTTTCGCAGTTTCTTACAAAACTAAACACATTCTTACTATATGATCAGCAATTGTGCTCCTTTGCATCCCTAGGATTGAAAGCATATCCACACAAAATCCTGCACATGGATGTTTATAGTAGCTTTAATTATAAATTCAAAACATGGAAGCAACCAAGATGTCTTTCAATAGATGAATGAATAAACTGTGGTATGTATGGACAATGGAATGTTATTCAGCATTAAAATGAAATGAGCTATCAAGCTGTGAAAAGACATGGAGGAAACGTAAATGCACATTACTAAGTGAAAAAAACTTACCTTAAAAAGCTACATACTATATGATTCCAGCTGTACAACATCCTGGAAAGAGCAAAACTATAGAGATTTAAAAAGATCAGTGGTTGCCAAGGGCTCAGGGAGGTGATGAATAGGCAGAGCACAGAAGACTTTTAGGGCCGTAAAACTACTTTCTATGATACTCTAATAGTAGATACATGTCATTATACTTTGTCCAAACCCACAGAAAGTAAAACAGCAAGAGAAAACCCTAATATAAACTATAGACTTTGGGTGAGAATGATATGTCAATATGGGTTCAGAATTTGTAACAAAGGTTATCACTCTGGTGGGGGATGTTGATAATGGGGGAGAATGTGTGAAGACAAGGAATATATGAAAAGTCTGTACTTTTCACTCAATAGTGCTGTGCTTCTAAAACTGCTCTAAAAAATGAAGTCTATTAGAAATGCATATAGATCAATGTCGTTTATGGACAAAACACTAAGTACATTTATACAGAGAAAATAAATAGCCAAAGAAACTTTGTCTCTCTCTCTCATACACACACACACACACACACACACACACACACACTCACACTCTCTCTCTCTCTCTTTCTCTCATTCTCTCTCTCTCATTCTCTCTCACACACACACACACACACACTCACACACAAGTGGATTTACTAAAGGAAACTGAAAATTATATGCAAACAAAGTTTAGTAGATTTGTGCCTCTCTACTCTGTGGATGGTTTCTGCATCATGGAGACACTTTGGGACAATGTAGCCTTTTTTTCTTCTTTTTGTCAAGAAATGGGGATTGTAAAAGTTGTCTTTTCTGACAGGGTGTTACCATAAGAATAAATTAACTAATAGAATTAAATATTATTATTTGTCTTTGATTCATAGAAAACTTGTTCTATAATTCTAATATCAACAGTGCTTCTTTCTTTGGTGTCAGAATCAGGATTTTTGAATTTGCATATTTCTGAAATACCGGAGGATTATTTTTAGAGAATTAGAGGTAACTTTTTAATTATTAAATTTTTAAAATGTCAATAGATATACATATTTTAACAAATTGCTGTTGCAGTAACAAAGTAAAGTTTAAGTGATTTATTGCCCAAAGTTATATAGAGCAGCATTCCATAAAAACTTAGAATATTCATAACATAATTTGAAAAGAAACTGCCTTGAAATTACTCCTAAGTTGCAGTTCAGTACCACCACAATTTTTGCTTCAAGTTCAGGCTATGATACCGTTGAACCAGTATGTCTTTCTGTTTCCTGTTTGTATGTTTATGAGATAGAGCCTTGCTCTGTTGTCCAGGCTGGCCTCCCAAATCCTAGTCTCAAGCAGTCTTCCCAGTTCGGCTTCCCGAGTAACTGGGATTACAAGTGTATGCCACCATGACTCGCTAAAACATTATTTATCTTTTTATCCTTTGCCAGCACCCAAAAAAAACTGTGGAATAAACATTGAAAACTAAAGTACTTGGGACCAAGTTTTCTCAGACCACCAGTAATTACCAGAAAGAAGATGATAATAAAAATCCATGTTTTTTAGAATATCAGAACATTTAAAATACAATGGAAGATATATTTGTTCCACAGAGTTATTTATATAAAATTAATAATATTGCAAATTCTGGAACAATTTTAAAAATTGAAATCAATCTAATATCTCTGTTAACAAAGACTCATGCCACTGAAATTTATATGAAACAACCTAGTGGTAAAAATTTGATGACATGTTGCTATATATTTATAAAACCATTATGCCTGGAATGATGTTTGTCTTAAAATTCTGCCATTACATGAAGGTGCTATCAGTTTTGTTTTTTCTTTTTTTTATTGTTTACATTTTTGAAACATTCACTCTCTTATTCTAATAATGACAGGTGGCATGGTTTTTTTGTCAACACAATTATGTTCATTATTCTCATGAAGTTCTTTGTGAGAAGGTAGCATCACACACAATCAGCCATAGCTATCCCATTTTATCTGCTACAGAGAGGGCATGAAAGTTTTCATTTCTTACTTTACTCTTTACCACATGTACAAACTATAAAATCTAGCAGGCCTGCAGCTTTTATGAATACTTGATCAAAGTTAAAACTTGATATGCACTAGAACGTGTTCGTTGTCTTCAGGTCAGCATGTGGGTCCACAGGGTTGTATAACCCCTGCAGTCCTTAAATCACAGTCTGTTCCAAGATATCCTTCATTGCAAGGTTCTACAGAAAACACCAAATATAGTACTTTCAATAAAATACTTGTTTCTACTAATATTTAATATTTTCAATAGAATTCCAAGTATTATAGCAACTGCTATAATGTATTTTCTCAACCAAAAAACTTTTCAGACTTTCAGCAACTTTGATATATTTTCATTTTCTTTCTTTTCTTTCTTCCTTTCTTTTTTATGTTTATTTTATCTATTTATTTATTTTGAGACACAGTTTTGCTCTTGTTGCCCAGGCTAGAGTGCAATGGTGCGATCTTGGCTCACTGCTACCTCGGCCTCCTCTGGTCAAGCTGTTCTCTTTCCTCAGCCTCCCAAGTACCTGGGACTACAGGCATGTGCCACTATGCCTAGCTAATTTTTTTTTTTTAATTTTTGGTAGGGATAGGGTTTTGCCATGTTGGCAGTGCTGGTCTTGAATTCCTGACCTCAGGTGATCTGCCCACCATCTCAGCCTCCCAAAGTGCTGGGATGACAGACGTGAGCCACCATGCCAGGCCATATTTCTTTTTCTATATAGTGATTGATTTTACTTACTACTCAGTTATTTGGGATGTGGAGATAAATTCTGTATTTATTAGATAATAAAAGTTTAGTTGTTAAAGTAGAATTTTAGTAGCCAAAACATTTTTTTCTTTAGCAAAATTAAGCATCATAGAACAGGTTTAGAGACTCTTCTTGTATAAATCAATCTTATGTGTGACTATGGCAGGAACACTTCCTTTAGATAAAATATGTGTCAATGGAATTGAATACCAAAAGTGACAAAATCATTTTGTAAAATAAACATTTGATTTACTTTTTTGAAAAAAATCTACAATAATCCTAGTATGACTATGCCCTTATTAATAGCTTGAAAAAGAAAAATGATTATATTTATGCTTATGAAAGGATAAACATTAACTTCTGTTTATCATAAAGAACTATAAATGTTTCAGAATCTACCACTAACAATGCTATGCTTCATTCTGCTATGGGGAAAAATATTAATTGTACATGCTTCATTTGATGTTTTTCAATTTTTAAGAAATTATACACAAAAAAATAAAATCTTATTAAGTTAGACTTGTAAAGATGAAATACTCAAAGGAGAAAATATAATATGCCAATCAATGTATTATATGTTCATTGAGTACTCTGGCATTTCTTAGTAATCAACAGAAGGTAACATATTTACTGATAAAAGTAACAAAAGGCAGAAAGAGCAGTTAGTTATGTTTTAAAAACTTTTAGATTAACTAAAGGTAATGATCATAAATTACTAGTTAATTCAGAAGTATAGAATTAAGCTTTAAGATGTAAATATCCAATCATAAATTGAACTAGTTCCTACCCACAACTTCACCAAATGCATAGAAGGTTCATTTTAAGACCTAAAGTTACTAAAGCTGAAAGAAATGTAGTATTGAATGATCTGATAACTACTTCTCTCCTATTGGTACTCTTATTTATATATTAAATTGCTATTTCACTGTTCAGGTATATATGTAGTACTAACCTAAATTATTAATTTATTCAAGGTTTTGTACTGTTTTGAATTGTTTTACTGTCCAATAATATCCAGTCCAGCTCAGTGGACTTATTAAATATTTGTTAGTTTGCTGTACTAACTACTATCATGTTACACATGTTCATAAATGTATTGGACGTGCTAAAGTTGTGTATAGTAGGTAGTCATACCGACTTTAGGTAGCTTGTAATCTAGTAGAATTCGTTGGATCAAGCAAAGTGAATGGCTTACTCAGACTATGAGTTCAAAGTTGATAGTTAAATTTCAAACTGTACAAAATACATATCTATTGACAGTGATATAATCTAGATTACTTATACACTCATAGTAAAATAATGTTGCTAGTAGCAGAGTAGCAGAATTTAAATTTTGCTAAATTAATTGGGTGCTCAATAACAGCTTCCATCTTTCCTATTGTGTTTACATTTAATTCTAAGACTAGAGAAAGTTCTTTTTAAAATTTTAGGGTTAAATACATATATTTAGGAAAATATATAAAGGTCATTGTTAAAAGTTGCATTGGGGCCAGGCATGGTGGCTTGTGTTTGTATTCCCAGAACTTTGGAAAGTCAAGGCGGGCAGATCTGAGGTCTGGAGTTTGAGACCAGCATGGCCAAGGTGGTGAAACCCCATCTCTACTAAAAATACAAAAAATTAGCCAGCGTGGTGGCGTGTGCCTGTAATCCCACCTATTAGGGAGGTTAAGGCAGGAGAATCACTTGAATCCGTGAGGTGGAGGTTGCAGTGAGCTGAGACTGCGCCACTGCACTCCAGCCTGGGTGAAAGAGCGAGATTCTGTCTCAGTAAGTAAATAAATAAATGTTGCATTCAGATAGTTCAATAGTGACCAAGAGGTATTAATATATTTTTTGAAGACCATAGGCTTTAAATTATATCTTCTTCTAAAAAGGAGAACAATTTTATACTGTTCAAATGACATTTATGTTCATTTCACATTATCATCAGAATGATCCTTTAGAATAAGATGAGGACAATATTATTTCTACTTATAAATGATGAAATTCAGATTAAAAAGCTCAGCACTGTACAATAAAAGCCTATAGAAACTGACTACAGAGTGACTTGAATTTTTATCTATTTGTCTCCAAATCCTGTATTTTATTCTCTGTAACATCCAACATTATCCTGAAATGTTTTTGACTTATAAAATGATTAACTATAAATCTTAATTACCACCTCCCAGAATCTATTGCTTAATTAATATAGAGGTTTTTTTTCTTAAATTTGGTTTCACTTAGCTTTGTTTTTAATAATTGGAGGAAAGGCTGCAAATATAATTTGTTTATAAATTTAAAAATAACCATCAGGAAGTGTAAACATTTCATTTACTGTGTTTAGTTTCTATCCTTATATGAACTCCACAGTGGTTTGGACTTACTTAATATACTTAAAAACATTTGCACCTCTTGTTCAGATCATTTTAATAAATATTTATTGACTACCTATTCTAGGCAAAAAAATTGCAATGGAAAATGCAGTCCTTGTTTAGGAAGGTAATCATCTAAGCAAAATATATATGGAAGAAGTAATTACAAAACAACCTGGTTAAGTGAAATACAAACACTGGAAAATAGGAAATGATTAACTTTAAAGAGCCATATAAGGTCAGATTGAGGAACATCACTGAAGCAACATTTAGTAACTGGGAGCAGAATATTAAGTCTGTTTATATGAGGATGGCATCATATTATCACAAACAAGAAATTATTTTAATAGGTGACTATCTAATAACAGAAAAATAGGCCGGGTGAGGTAGCTCATGCTTGTAATCCCAGCACTTTGGTAGGCCAAAGTGGGCAGATAACTTAAGGTCAGAAGTTCCAGACCAGCCTGACCAACATGGAGAAACTCCATCTCTACTAAAAATACAAAAAGTTAGTGGGGTGTGGTGGTTGGCGCCTGTAATCCCAGCTACTCAGGAGGCTGACGCAGGAGAATCACTTGAAACTGGAAGGCAAAGACTGCAGTGAGCCGAGATTTTGCCACTGCGCTCTAGCCTGTGTAACAACAGCGAAACTCATCTCGAAAAAAAAAAAAAGAAAGAAAGAAAGAAAGAAAAAGAAGAAACATTTTAGTTGATACGCCACATTTTTAACTGGTTAGAAATTGTAAGCCATTCAGCAGCATCTCATTTCATTTTATAGGAGTACTTTGCAAATAATTTTTCTTGGGGCATATGTCAGGATGATTTCATGTTGGGTGGTTGGCTTTGTTTCATTTTCACTGTCCTTGTTGGGCATCTTTCTTTCCTCAGGAGGATGTTGTCTCTTACACCCAGGTTATTTGTTAAAGTCTTTGGATCTATACTTAACTGATGACCTAGAAGAGCGATTCTCAAAAGTGTGAGTCCTGGACCAGCAGCAACAGCATCACCGGGAACTTGTTAGAAATGCACATTCTCAGGCCACTCCCTAGACCTACTGAATCAGAAACTCTGGGGTTGGAGCTCAGCAATTACCCTGCAGGTAATTCTGATGCATGCTCAAGTTTGAGAACCACTGGCCTAGAAGAAATGAACTACTGCAACTTATGAGGAGTCATGAGATCCAGCTCACTTTTGCTCAATACCTAACAAAAGCTTGTGTGAGAGTGATTATGGAGGATTGCATGCAGGATACACACTCCATTAAATCCTCTAAAATCTAACTTTGATTAATTAAATACAGGGTTATTGCTGATAGCCTCATAACTATATCACCATTATAATGGATCCATATAAAATTGCTTACTATCAGTAGCCTAAATTTAGGGACATTATAATTTTAAAAAATATTTAATTGGCTACTTTATTTAAGAATGTTTTAGGGATGTCATTCAGTATCTTTTCCAGTGTTTGCTACGTAAGATCCCATTAGGGTAAAAATATAACTCAAATTTCACTGTTAGGAATAGTTTGTGAGCAACTTATTTCCTTTCATCTTACACAATGAACCTTGAAATTTAATTATGATTTTCTCTTCATATGAGTTGTTAGAAAGCTTAGTATTAAATTTATGGCTTACCTTTAGCAAATGTATAATACTTAATGATGTGACTGTTCCTGATTCTAAAACTTTTTTCTCTTTTTTTTTTTTTTTTTTTAATAAAAACACATTTAACTTACCTTCTTACTTGTGCAATGTAATGGCCATTTTAAGTTTCTTTTTAATGACAAGTTGAAGGATTGCTAAATTAATTAACAAATAATATTAAAACTTATGTGCCTATAGAAGATGATGAACTACACAATATTTACCAATAAATAGAATTCAAAAAGGATTCATACAGTTTTTGGTTAATGAAATGGAATCAAGAATGTAATGTCAAGAAATATACTCTTGTCAAAATGAGAAACTGAAACTTCTAGTGGCTCAAGGATTTTCTGGTGGTCAGTGAGGTTAGCTAATGGTAGAACCAAGGTGAGAATTTAAGTCACCTAACCTAGATATCTGAGTATTTATTCCATTGTTTCATGGGCTTGAAGTCTTTGCTACTATTTAAAATTGTATATTTACTTTTAAAATATTGTATGTACATATGTTAATATATACAACCCATTCCTTTTAGATTATGCATTCTTCATTTATATTTTATATATTATCTACTTTTAAAATATACAGAGAAAAAGTAGGTTTTTCTTTTAAGAAGTATCATTATCCACAGAATTAAGCATTCAGATTCAAAGAACCTTAGGGATATAGAAATTTGAGGCATTAGATGAATAAGCTGAGGCCTCAAAGACTGCTTGCCCAAAGTACTACAACTCTTTAGTGGTAGAATCAGGACTGGAACATATGTTTCTTTACTCCTTGTAGTAGAGGCTTTGCTACCATAGAGAAAGACAAACAAACAAGCATTTTTTTCACATAAAAAGTAATTGTGATGTGTAATAGTAAGTTAATGCAGAGATGCTATAAGCCAGAATAAAGATGAGGAATTGTTGAAACTAATTTAATTGTGCCTATCTGTTCTTGAAGGAGGGCTTGTTTTTTTTAATCACATTTATCAATCTTTTTATCCATTCTATTCTATAAATGCATATCACAACTCACTACAGGAGGTGACTGAGTGAGCTGTACAGTGATAAATTTTTCTTGTTAGGAGAATTTACATCCACTAACTTGAGCTACTTCAGCATGAAATTGAAAAAGAATCATTTTGTCTTAATTTACATTCTTGATTCAATGAGAAAAATGTGAATTAACCCAACAGAACTACAGATGCTTGCCTCAGAGACTAAAGGTAAACTAAATTGGTGTCGTTAGAAGTTCATCAATTTAAACATCCTCCAATTTATTAGAATAGATTTTAAGCAAGGTTATTAAGGTTCGTTATGCTGAGCCTATATACATTTCCAAATATTCATTTTTTACTTTGGTTCAATTTTATTGTTTTTGATACATCTTTATCAATACTCCTGTGTGGTTTTCATTTCTCACCTAAGCTGTGCACATCACTTCTTAATCAAAATCACTGGGATAGTGCTGCGGTTCACTAGCCTTAGGAGCTGCTATTTGCCTTGAATAAATTACATGAAAACATGTTGATTGATAGATGTTGCATGTCAGAAAAGAAGATAACTGTATCTTCTTCAGCTTACTAAAAGGTCATGCACACAGTGATAGGAACAGCCACAGACAACTTTGAGATAAAGTGTATCATGAAAAGGTGTGCAATTTTGAAGCTATGAAACATGTACTTGAAAGGCATTTTCTTTTCAAATAGAAAGGAAATATATCCAGTTACATTTAAGTGTTAAAGTAAAAATAAAATATACTTTAGCTTAACTATATTTTCCAATATTTTAGTAATGTACAATCTCTGCTTTTCTCATGTGATTAAAACAGTGAAATACATAATTATTTTTAAATTTATCTTTTAAGTAACTTAAAATCTTGTAAGGATATGGAAAAATTTTGAGAAAATACCTTAATTTTACAATACACATTTATATTACAGTCTTGGGGAAATGAAAGAAATCTACTTATAGATAAATGTTTAATATTAATAAATTGGAAACAATATTTTGTAGACTTTTCTTATTTTAACTTGAATCTCCAGCATATCTAATTGAGTCTAGAAATAATCTGTGAATTGAGGCTTATGTTTTTTTTGTTTATTTGTTTCATTTTCCAGGCCATCAGTAGATTTCTGAAGTGTGGGGTTTTAAACTGCATTTACCTAAATGTTTATATTAAGACAAAACCAAAAGCACTTAAAATAAATCTCTGCATGTAAATATTGTAAAAGTTTTTTGGTCATTCAGCATACTTAAGGCATATCTGTGCTAATGTTAAGCCTTATATTAAAAAGGAAATTCTGTTCTTTTATTAATATTTTTTATCTTTGCATTCATTAACCTAGCTAAGTTTGGTTACAAAAGAAATCTGACAGTGTTTTGGAAGTATGATTTTAAAAGTAGGATGGAATGTTTTTAGTTTCAGAAAAACACTAGCCACGTTCTTATCTATTCCAAATTACTTTGTTCTCCAACAGAGCTGCCAAACTGTCAAACTGTCCAGCTTCAGTATATAACAAAGATTCTGTTGTATTGTAAAGATATTCATAACAATTTTTATGGAAGGCTGAAAGTGTATAAGTTCACAGTTGTAGCGATAACATGGCACTCTTCACTGTTTGGCTTGTTTATATTGGCACAGATCCCCAAAGTGGAGACTGACAGAGTCATGCAGAAATCTGGTATTTGAGTTGAAATTTACACACTTTAAGTGATGAACTAAACAGGCTGGTGTTTTCTTTTTCTTAGTCAAAAAGTGCAAGGTTACACAATACAGACGGTTTTCATCTTTTCCCATAAATGCACAGATTCCTGGGATATAAATGACTGAATTCATCACCAATTCATCAGGGACGCTGAGCTATGCAGTTCTGTTTACAGTGGCAGAAAGTTAATATAAATTTTCATCAGAAGGGGAAGTTTACACATATGATTCTATTTGTCCTTCATTATTAGCACCTGAGTCTAGGCTAGAACGCATAATTGTCTACAGGCACAGGCCAAATAGATGCAAGGGAAAGGCAAATAAGCACACCAAAAATAATTTTATGGTTGTCTGTTACAATTCTCTCACTGGGATTCTTAATCTAGAAAATCAATAAACAACAGGAGTGAAACTCTTTTCCTCTGTTCAGGCATGGCACAGCCGAAAGTAGCACACAGAAAAACCATTGTGCTTTTTTTTGTTGTTTTAGTTTATTCTTTCTGTGAAGTTTATTGGATCCCTTTCTCCTCAAGCAAAATATATCCTGAGTCAGTATGTTATTTTTTATACATTTTTCAATCTTCTTTTTGGTTCAAGTGACAGCAAATTTGACATGGCAAAATAATACTTTCATTTAATTTTTGAAAATAAGTTAATTTAGGAGCATATATTTATGATTAAGATTTTAAAAAACTTTTTACTGTGTTACCATCTGAACATTTGTGGAAACTCAGGCATTTAGAGTAGACCAGTGCTATCTTAGGATGACAATGGCTGAACCACACTAATGACAAAGCCAAGATGAATGATCCTGATTTTAGGATAATGGACATAATCTATTCTCTAATATATCTTGATATAAAAATATTAAAAGTAGCCTATTTTTTGGATATCATGCTCCATCAACATCAAGGATATATTATATTGAATTTTATATTTCATGCTTGTTTTAATATGATTTATTTTGTTGGAATTTTGTCTTTTAAGTTAAAATAAGCTACATTAATCCACCTTTTACCTGCTGTTGAAAGTTGTTTACTTTTTCCCAATCTGGACCTCAGTATCAACTTTCACATAATTTTATTCTTCTGGTCAACATTATTAATAAATAGCCTATGCTCTTTTTTTTTTGTCCCCATTTGTTCCTTAATAAAATATTGCTACTTCTCTGTTTGGTAGCCTAATTTTAATATAAATTTAATATAAGTAAATTTTACTTTTATTGATTTGTAGATAAATAATAATGTTCATTAAAGACCAAATATCTATTTCTATCAAGCAAAAAGAAAAATGTAGACTTAATACAACCTATATATGTTCAAATGCCAAATATGATGGCTAGGTAGTACATAAAAATAAAATATTGGAAAAATGTTTTGCAAGTGATTGCACAGCTTTTGCAAATATATGTTTTGATAATTTTTCACACAAGTTAAAAGCAAGAGTTAATTTTTACTGTAATCTATAAAATCAATTCGATTTCTATGTTTTTCCAATTTACTTGTCTAAATCTTACGATCTGTACTCTACATTAAATGTTATATTGATTATTTTAACCAATTATTCAGAATCTTTTATTACTTTTTTCTCTCCATTTGTTCTACTTAATAAAAAAAGTTATACATTTCTTTCACTTAAATATTTCAAGAGAATGTTGACCCACGATGATAATATCTGCCCTTTCACCTATACTTTGCAGATTATACTCCCAGCAACATTTGTATAGTAAGTAAAATTCCATTATTTTACTGATGTACCACATTTAGCTGATGTTATTTCTGTTCATTGATATCAACATTATAAATAGTTCCAGTAATCTCATTTTTTAAGTAAAATTTACTGAAGTTATATAAAGTGTTTATAATACATTTAATCTTTTATATTTATGGTTTACCTATTAAAATATTTGAGAAGAGACTGTATCAATATTCACCCAAAAAAGAAAAAGAGCCATACAGAGAAGATCCTGTCAACATGATATGCATCTGGATGAAAACTAAACAAATTATGCAAATCAGCAGATGTTTTCTGTATAAAATATGTGGGTAGATTTTTCAGGTTTCATCCAGATGCTTGGAATCATGTGGACATAATCATGACCTCTTTGTGACCCTTTCTTTTCCCTATCACATAAAGATTAAGTGACTCAGTTAAAAGCATTGGTATTTGATTTAAAAAATGCTCAGGATCTCACTCAGCCTTGACTTTAGTATGTTTTTCACTAGAACAACCTGAACTACTAAGTCTCCAGACTACACAATTAGTTTGACAGCTTTTAATTAAAAACTTACTGATTTGTTTTAACTGTTAGTTGGTTACTTATCAATTCAAATCATGCATTTAGATTTTCATATATGCATGTCCTCAAACATAGTTCTGACTTCTCATTTCTCCATTTTTCTGTGTTGTCTCTGTTTCTTTTTTTGGAATAAAACCTCACTAATTTATATAATAAATCTCAGATTAATTAAAGAAGTTACTCATTAAATCAAGATTATAGGGGGAAGGATTTAAGAAATCAAATTGTTTTCAAACACTTGAACTAATGTAGGAGCACTCATTCTCATATAAATAATGTGTTAATTACAAATTATTTTCTGTTAATTAAGACAGGTCAGCAGGATTTCTACTTGGCAACACTTAGCTTAAGTGTTCAAGTTGCTATATGTACTTGAAATTAATGAAACTGAATTACCTTTAAAATGTCAGGCTTTTCATTATTTTCTGTGATTATTTCCACTTATTCCTTTTAATTATTTTAATGCAGAGAGGTTTAATTTTATATGCATATTTATCTATCATTTTTATAAATTATTTTAGCAGTATTTGGAGATTAAATAATAGGTGGTTAGGATAATCACTCTCCAAAAAGAAATCAACAAAAAAGTTTTTATGTTGTCTAATTGATTTCAGAACAAAACTGGAAAGCCCTTACCAAGCTGTTACAACTTCTTTTGGGGGTCTTCATTTCTACCATTTCTAAAACTATATCATAGATAGAGGTAGATGTTCTCTTATGTGATCTATAGGGGTTTTTTTTTTATATTCAGAAGGATTCTACAGTTACACCTCTCTTTAATGGATAAAAATGTTATTATGTAAAAGTCATGTGTTTTATGCATAAGGGGAGGGGAGTTGGGAGAATAGTAGTAGACCTGCTGTGTATTTCCATGCTAGTCCCAAACTCCAGCAACCTCATTCTACTAACTTTTTTGTAGCATACTGTTTGCCATTTTTGGCTCTTTGAAACACCTTAAAAATGAACAACCTTTTTATCTTTTCTACTTCCATTCCCACATTTTAAAAAAACAAACAAAAAAGCTAATACCAGTCAGATCAATACATACAAAAGTATGTAGTACTTGGCAGATGCTCAATAAATAGTTACTTAGTGAATGAACAAATACGTTGACAAGAAAACAATAATAATTATTGTTTATTTATACTAAGGAGACATGAACAGTGACATTGAGCATTTTACCAACTAATCAAAATCAGTTACTTATATATTGCTCTATGAACTTTGACAAGATTACACTATTCTGACATAAGTTTTCTGCCTTTTTTGTCTTATTTCTACTTTGTCTTTATGTTAGTATAATTCTTGCAACTCCAAAATGACTTCATATTTTTTCATAAAACTGAGGTCTTAATCATGGTACTCTTTTATCAATTATATAGGTATGCCTTCATTGAAACTAAGATATAGGACAGAAATCATGTATTAGTCCTTACAAAACATTAATACAGGAAAAATTAATCATGGATTATCAAATTTTATTAATCACTTGTATGTCACCTCTTTGAATAGTTATTTGAGACTTATTTTCTCTTGAAATATATTCATAATCAACATATGTTTTCCCATTTTTTATTTGTATAATTACATGGAGTCAGATTTCTTGAATATGTTTAAATGTCAGTATCAAAGGTTACACCAAATATTTCACATTTATTGCAATCTAATTTAAATGTTTATAATATTGTTTCAAATATTATACAAATTCAAAGTTCTCAGGGCTCTGGACCTGGCCTGATTTCGTTGATTAAGTGCTCCATGATTGGCACTCTCTAGGACTTCCTCAGTAGATGATGGAACATTGAATGAAAGAGAAGCTTTGAGGAGATATATAAACTATAAACTATATTTATCATGGGCTAATGTATGTCTGCTTGTTGTAGGAATATGTATCTTTACAGAATATTGAATTATTTTTCATATCAGGCCTTTAAAAGGTAAAAAGAGCTGTTACCCAATGAAAATATAAATTGTTTTCTAATGCTATGTTTAACAATCTTTGATAACTGCTCATCTCTGAAAATAAATACTGTTGATGTTTAAAACCCAAAGCAACACCATCAGTTGATTTCTTGGAAGTAATACATTCTTGTGGAATTATATTCCTACCCCTTCCCCTAAAGAAAAAACAAGCTTTTGCATCAATAACTAAGGAGCCATGTATCTAAGTAAACAAAATCTATCTATTGTACCTGATTTCTTCTTGTCAGTAGTCTAAAATCCTCTATTAATTTTATTAAAGTTATCTTAGCAAGTAGAAGTGAAGCTATTCTAAATAATGTTGCAATGTCAACTATTTATTTATTCATAATTGTGATGATGTGTTTTCCAAGATGCAATTTCACCATTGTGTACATAAAGTGATGATACATATTTTATTTTACCAAAAGTTGAAATTGAGCTGGATCTTGAATCTGTAAATATATTCCTCATCTCAACCATAATGAGATGTAAAAAACTGAGACATCAACAAATTAGGAAATTAATTTTTTCACTAAAAATTGAAAAGTCTGGAAGTCATTGTTTGCTGGCATTGACTCAATGGCTGAAAAATGTCACAGCTGAAGTTTTGGTAATAATATTGGCTTGTCTCCCATAGTCACAAGATAGTGAAGACTATTTCCCAATACATGCAGAAATAAAGGGAAGGTCACGGGGCTAAATAATGCCTGTATCAGGAAAGCAAACTCCCCTGTAGACTTCTGCTGATGTGTCGTCTATTAGAACTATGTTCCATAGATACCCCTAACTTTGAGAGAGACTGATAAATTAGTTTTCACCGGTATATATTATCTTTTCTAATAAAGTCATGTTTGTTAGTAAGTAAGAAGGAGGCAATATATATTGAGTATTCCCCTAGAAGACTCTGCCACAGTGATGACTATAACCTCATTTCACCTAAGAACACAGGATAACATTAGCATTCATCCAACAAGACATTAAGTGCTTGCTATATGTCAGAAACTGTCCTAGGTGATAGAAATGCAAAAATGAATATATAGGACATATTTATCACCCTGAAAGCACACATACTTTTAAAAAACATATTTTATTAAATAAATATTATCTTAAATGTGATTGATAGTGGATTGGCTACAAAATAACAAGCAGAACTTTTTTCTCCTTGGAAAATTCAGGAGACTACAGTGAAAATGAAACTCAAGCTTAGTCCTGAAAGATGTGGTAGGTTTGAGAAATACACAAAAGCAGATGAAGAGTGGGAAGGAAAAGAGTTTTCTCTGGCAGAGGGATCATGTAGCCCAAAAGTGTAGAGTCATTCATTCATTTAGCAATTATTTGTTAGCAGCTAGTTGTGAGGTAGAGCAAGCCAATAACTGAAGACACATGAATGAATAAAACTAAAATGATCTTTACCTTCCTAGAGCTTACGGTCTAGTCCTACAAAAGCATGCTGTCTTAGTGCTTTGGTCCAGCTGGAGCACCAGATGCCTATACAGAAGGAGAGCCCTTTTAGAACCCAAGAAATCTCCTTAGGAATACCAATTAGGGAGAAAAGAGGCAGGGAACCTAAAGGGTGGAGCTGTAAGATCCCACCCTCACTTTTGACCTATTAATTGTTTTAGAAAGGTGAGGCTTTAAAGAGATTTTTAGTAGAGAATGATATAATCAAGTTTGAATTTTATACGGTTAGAGGAACAGCAGTAAAAAGGATTGATCTGGGCTAAACTTTAAGAATTAAAATTGAGTATTTGCTTAGTAGGTTACCCTGATAGGCCGACAAGAGCTAAGACCCGAGTCTGAGGCAGCAGTTACAGTAATATAGAGTAATGAATATAACAAATACTAAGGAAGCAGTACTGACAAGACTTGGGGAAGGATTGGATGGAGGGGTGGCCAGGATAAGTCAAGCGTATCTCTAAACGTTTTTAGACTTCTGTTATGAGAAACACTATTAAAGCGATCTTAAAGAGGTAATGGAGCAAGCTTTGTGTATTTGAGGGATTCTAGACAGAGAGAACAATATGTGCAATGACATTTAGATGGGAGTGTGCCTTATCTGTGTGGGATTTACCAAGGAAACCAGTATGTCTGGAGCAGAGTGAGCAAAGGGAATAGTAATGTGAAAGTCAGGGTCTTCAGGGTAGCAACTGGCCAGTTTATGTACAGACGGTATTCCAAGCAAGACAGGAAGTTCTTGGAGGTCTTAGAAAAGGAAACCGACATGATGTGGTTTAAGTTTTAAAGGGTTTAGTTTAGCTGCTCTGTGCAAAATACATTGAAGGCAGTGGAAAGGGGAAAATGGAAAAAAGAAATAGAAAGGTATTATGAGAGTCCAGGGAAGAAAGGATAGGAGCGTGAACTAGGCTGAATGCAGTCGAAGTGGTATGAAGTTTAACAAATTCTGGGTGCATTTCAAAGGTTTTGTTAATTTTTGATAGGTTGATGTGAATATGTAGGAGATAAAGAGGAATCGAGGATGATTACAACATTGGGACTTAGTCCAAATTAGTGAATTGAAAAAGAGCAGATGGTTATTTGTTCTGTTTTGTTTCCTTTGGTGAGGGGAGCTTGTTAATAAGCAGTTCATTTGATAAATTGTTAAATTTCATAATCTTATTTGAGAAACAGATGGCATGATCAAGGTAAATGGACAGATTCATAGAGTTCATGGGAGACATGGGAACTGTAGATAAAAATCCATGAGTTGTCAGCATATAGATGATATTCAAGACCATGAGTCTGAGTAAGAACACCTAGTGAATGAAGGAAGAGATGAGAGGAAAAAGGAAGAGAAGATAAGGGGAAAAGAGAAAAAAAGTGCTCACAAACACTTTGAGTGAGATAGTATCTCATGCCAGTTAGAAAGGTAATCATTAAAAAGTCAGGAAACAACAGATACTGAAGAGTATGTGGAGAAATAGGAACACTTTTACACTGTTGGCAGGAGTGTAAATTAGTTCATCCATTGTGGAAGACAGTGTGGCGATTCCTCAAGGATCTAGAACTAGGAATACCATTTGATGCAGCAATCCCATTACTGGCTATATACCCAAAGGGTTATAAATCATTCTACTATAAAGACACATGCACATGTATGTTTATTGCAGCACTGTTCACATTAGCAAAGATTTGGAACCAACCTAAATGACTATCAATGATAGACTGGATTGAAAAAAAAAAAAAAAAATGTGGTACATGGAATACTATGCAGCCATAAAAAAGAATGAATTCATGTCCTTCGCAGGGACAAGGATGAAGCTGGAAACCGTCATTCTCAGCAAACTAACACAGAAACAGAAAACCACACACCCCGTGTTCTTACTCATAAGTGGGAGTTGAAGAGTGAGAACACATGGACACAGGGAGGGGAACATCACACACTGGAGCCTGTCAGTGGGTGGGGCTCTAGGGAAGGGATAGCATTAGGAGAGATACCTAATGTAGATGATGGGTTGATGGGTGCACCAAACCACCCTGGCATGTTATACATATATAACAAACCTATCCATCCCATTCTGTTCTAGGGCTCAGAATCCAGATCTCTGAGCCCAAGAACAGATGGAAGTGGCTCCATGTAACAGTTCCCATGGAAGCACAGGGAACAGTTTCTCATAGCATGAATGAGAGGAGCAGGCCAAAGGTTTGCTCGGTGATTTCTGATAGGGTTCTATAGGGGGATAGACTGAATAAGGAATATTGTCTTTAAGAAGGGATGTCATCTTTTGGAAACTGAATGAAGAATAGGATAAACTCATTTTTTTAAGTCATAATTTTATTTTAATGTATGCACTTTTAAAATTAATGGTATAGTGAGGAAAATTAAAGAAAATATTGGGATTCTTGGGTTCAAATTAATACTATTTTAAAAACTATTACCTTGGTAAATTACTCAATCTCTTTAGGACTACTTTCATAATACAGTGTGAGGAGATTTAATGAGATCTTCTCCAGAGAGTTTTTTAAACTGTAAAATGTTATATTCTGCCATTGTAGTTTCAGTAATGAATACAATATAGTGGAAATAGAACCAACAAATGGTCAGGGGACATTATCTTTCCATACTTCGTGTAATGTATTGGGATATCGTTATGATTAATAACAGTAGTAATAAATATGACTATAATTAGTAAAGGTATCAGAATTTACCTAGTAGAGAAGTAGTATCAGTTTTTGCTTATAATTAGAATCACTTGGGGAGCTTTCAAAACAATATATAGGTATTCTTAGACCCCACCTCAAACTTAATTAAATCAGAATCTGTAGGAGTTGAGCCTAAGATTCTTTATTTATAAAATAGCCTTCTATGGGCTTCTGATGACCATCTGGGTAAAGAAACATTATAGTAGATGTCCTTAGTGAACTGAAATGAAAATTTAGCATAATTTGATGCTTTCATAAAAAGTTTTCTATAGAAGAGCCCCAGCAATTGGTTTGTTTTCAGTATTTTTTATATTCTTTCTGAAGTCCTATTTAAACATAAATCTGCAGAGTAAACTATTTCTTCTTAATGGTAAATTTCAGCTAAGAGTCCTAATTTTTAGAATCTTGCATAACATATTTTTCTCATTTAAATGTTCTTTATAGTGTTAAATTATGCTTTCTTATATATCACAAACAAAAGGTACATAGGAAATGGCAAAGTATTGCCTATTTTAAAGCAAAATAGGGTCCTAATTGCTAGTATATATTTCAAATATGTGAAAATATCACATTGTGCCCATACCTGAGTACAAATTTTATCACTGACATTTTTAAATTGATAAGTTAATATGGTGTGTGTGTGTGAATATATATATACACATACACATATATATGTATCACTTTTTTAGATTGATAAGCTAACATTGTGTCTTATATACACCATAAATATATACAATACTATATTGTATGTATACAAAATTATAATGTGTATATATACATGATATTTTGATGTATGTATGCATTGTGGAATGACTAAATTAAGTGAATTAATATATACTTTATCTTGCATACTTATCATTTTGTTATGGTGAGAATATTTTTAAAATCTACTTCCTTAGCTCTTGTCTATCATACTATACTTTGTCATTATCTATCATCATTATGATATACAACAGATATCTCAAATTTATTCCTCCTAACTGAAATTTTATGTCCTTTGACCAGCATCTCCCCAGTCCCTTATCCCCTTATAGCCTCTGGTAACCACCATATTACTCTATTTCTTTTTTTCTTTTTTTCAAATGGAGTTTCATTCTTGTTGCCCAGGCTGGAGTGCAGTGGTGTGATCTCAGCTCACATCAACCTCCGCCTCCCGAGGTTAAGCAATTCTCCAGCCTCAGCATCCCCAGTAGCTGGGATTACAGGTGCCTGCCACCATACCTGGCTAAGTTTTTTATATTTTTAGTAGAGATGGAGTTTCACCATGTTGGTCAGACTGGTCTTGAACTCCTGACCTCAGGTGATCCCCGCCTTGGCCTCCCAAAGTGCTGGAATTATAGGCATGAACCACCATGCACGGCCACTCTATTTCTGTTAGTTCAACTGTTTTAGATTTCACATACAAGTAACATCATGGAATATTTGTCTTTCTCTGCCTAGTTTATTTTGCTTAACATAATGTCCTCTAGATTCATCCATGTTGTCACAAATGACACAATTTTCTTCTCTTTTAGGACTGAATACCTTGATTCCATATCTTAGCTATTGTAAATAATGCTGCAAGAGGAGTTCAAATTTTTTTTGACATACTAATTTTATTCCATTTCAATATATACCCTGTAGTGGGATTCCTGCATCATATGGTAGTTCTATTTTTAATTTTTTGAGAAGCTGCCATATTGTTTTCCATTATAGCTTTGCTAGTTTATATTCCCACCAAGAGCGTACAAAGGTTTCACATCCTCACAACAAATACTGGGTATTTTTTGTCTTTTTCTTTGTTTTTTTGAGACAGAGTTTTACTCTGTTGCCAGGCTGGAGTGCAGTGGTGCAATCTCAACTCACTGTAACCTCTGCCTCCCAGGTTAAAGTGATTCTCCTGCCTCAGCCTCCTGAGTAGCTGGGACTACAGGCGCACGCCACCACACCCAGCTAATTTTTGTATTTTTAGTAGAGACAGGGTTTCACCGTGTTAGCCAGGATGTTCTTGATCTCTTGACCTCATGATCCGCCTGCCTTGGCCTCCCAAAGTGCTGGGATTACAGGCGTGAGCCACCGTGCCTGGCCTTTGTCTCTTAGTAATAGCCGTTCTAATAGGTATGAGATGATACCTCATTGTGGTTTTATTTTGTATTGTCTGATGATGAGTGATGTTGAGCATTTTTCATATACCTGTTGGCTATGTGTATGTCTTCTTTTGAAAAATATCTATTTAGGTTCTTTGCCCATTTTTTAATCAAACTACTTGTTTTCTTTTTTTATTATTATTCTACTTTAAGTTCTGGGTATATGTGCAGAACATGCAGGTTACATAGGTATACACATGCCATATATTATTGAGTTGTTTGAGTTTCTCATATCTGCTGAATATTTAACTTCTTATTAGATATATGATTTGCAAATATATTCTCCCATTCCATAGCTTGTCACTTTATTGACAGTTTATTTTACTATGAAGAAGCCTTTTAGTTTAATGTAATCCCATCTATTTCTGCTTTTATTGCCTATGTTTTTGGGCTCATATCCAAATAATTATTGCCTTCACCAATGTCATGGAGCTTTCCCCTGTATTTTCTTCTAGTACAATTTTATATCTACATTTACAATTGTTTATGTTGTAATATGAGGGTCAAATTTCATTCTTCTGCATATCCAGAAAATATGTACTGGATATCTAGTTTTCAGTGTACCATTTATGAAGAGATTACCTTTCCCCCTTTATGTGTTCTTAACATCTTAGTAGAAAATCAACTGACTGTAAATGCATGGATTTATTTCTGGGCCCTCTTTTCTGTTTCACTGATCTATGTGTCTGTTTTTATGCTAGTACCATGCTGTTTTGATTGCTATAGCTTCATAGTAGATTTTGAAAAGCAGATATGATGCCTCCAGTTTAGTCTTTTTTTGCTCAAGATTGTTTTGGCTATTTAGGATCTTTTGTGATTTCATACAAATTTTAAGATCGTCCTTTCTATTTCTGTGGAAAATGTCAGTTGAATATTGGTATCAATTGTATTGAGTCTGTGGATCACTGGGGGCAATATAGACATTTTAACAATATTAATTCTCCAATCCATGAACATGGAATATCTGTCCATTTGTTGGTGTCTTCTTCAATTTCTTTCATAAATGTTTTATCATCCTCTGTGTACAGCTCTTTCACCTCCTTGGTTATATTATTGCTAAGTATTTTTTGGTGGCCATTATAAACAGATTTTATCATTTTAAATTGATTTTCTAAACAAACATCTCAGGTAACCCATGGAACGTACTTCTATTATATTTGTAAGTCTGTACATGTTTTGTCCACCCATTTGTATACCTCTGTATATATAAAATACAAAAGAAATTAAAGTGATATATTTTGCAGTATATATTTAAGCAAAGGATCAGAATACCGCACAGTATTTGTAAGTGAAGTGTGTTTTAATAATATTCAATGAAATTTAAGTGTTATTTTCCTCATATAGGGAAATATTTTTATGTTTTTTCCCCAAGTGGAAATTGATTGACTAACTTACCAGAAACAATGCTTGATAGTGAAATATTATACAGATATCACAGTGGAATAAAGGTGATTTTCTAAGAATTGCATATAGCAATTACAGTCCTTTAAGATTATATATATATATATATATGTATATAATTTTTTTAGATGGAGTCTCACTCTGTTGGCCCAGGCTAGAGTGAGGTGGCATGATCTCAGCTCACTGCAACCTCCAGCTCCCGGGTTCAAGTGATTCTCTTGCCTCAGCCCCCTGAGTAGCTACAGGGACTACAAGTACGTGCCACCATGCTCAGCTAATTTTTAAATATATATTTTAGTAGAGATGGGATTTCACCATGTTGGCCAGTCTAGTCTTGAATTCCTGAAATCAAGTGGTCTTCCCACCTCAGCCTCCCAAAGTGCTGGGATTACGGGCATGAGCCACTGTACCTGGCCCTATAATTTTAAGAATGTAAAATTTTGCTTGAGTTAATCACTTTGTTGGTTATTTGCTGTCATTCTTCAAGTAAGTATACATAGAAATGAAAGCAATTAAAAATATTATGTTGCTATTTGTCATGACTGTCATTATTCCTACTTTGTACTATGTGTCTATTCTACTCCACCGTTGTTCTCTAGTGCCTGCTATCTAACTCATCTTCATCATACCTTTTTATTTCACAGAATGTTACTGCCCTGTAGATAGATGTGCTCAAGGTGTTCTTTATCTTATCCCTTACATACATTTCTTGACTCATGTTTCCAAGACACATTAACATGGCATAGCTAAGATTTTTAAAATAGTTTTTAATTAAAGAAGAGTAGGGAGGTAGCAATACCATAGAGGCTTAAATCATGAATTTGGTGTTGGCAGGGTGAGATTTTGACAGGGTCCCTTTTATAAAAATAGCTATTTCCTGGCTGTGGAATCACAGAAAGGTCCTGAGTGTGTATTTTGGATTTGTCCTTAAATTTTAGAATGCCTCATTTCTGTATACCACTGTCCCAGCTGTTGCAGACTTTGTAATGCGTTAGTATTGGACTCAGAAATTGAGTTTCTGCCAGAGGTTTCTGGCAGTAAGTATTCTCCTATAACAACAGACAAGCGATAGCAGTAGAAATCCCAGGGGACTTCACAATAGCATGTCTAAGGATTCAGTGTAATGGCTTAACTTCAACATAAAGATGATCAGAGTAAGTACAGCTTATTGTTCCTCTCTAGTGAGTGGTCTGTTAGGTGCCAGTTATGTAAATGAAAATAATTACAAGAGAGTGCCAAAATGTGTCCTCCATGAGAAAGTATGCAATTCTGAAATAGGTCATTCTGCAATCATAAGCAGCCTTCAAGGGGAGCAACAAAATCTCTCTTCTATGGGAGAAGTTTAATGTCTTCCGAGGCAGTGGGAGAAAAGGGCCATTTCAAGCAAAGGCCATTTGGGATTTCTCCAAGATTATCAAGTATTTTTTCCCAGTGTGACTCTCAGAAATAATTTCCAGTTTTGACTATCCATCTTTTCATAAACATTCTTTCACATGATTCCTTTGTGATAACAGACCAAAATGATTAATTTAAAGAAGAGAAATATTATACTGAAATGCACTTAAAAATATATCTTAAATAGATAGTTCTTTGGGCAGTAGCTTTGTGTATTAAAAAAGTGAAATCACTTTTTGGAAGAAACTTTAGCATACTCTTTATCACAGGATAAGGTACCTAGGTCCTTATCAATCCTATAGGTAATTTGATTTTTAATAGTTTTGTCCCTTACCTTACATAAAAATTGCTTCTGTAATACAATGACATTAATTTTCATGCTTCAAAATATAGTCATCCTTTTAAATCACTATCCACATGGAATCCCTTCCACTCCCTTGGAATTTTCATATTTTTTAATGAAGAGTTCTTCCTCACACTATTTTGATCTACCATATTTTGGATAACTAGTTTTAAGGCTAGAGTATGAACAGTGTAGTTTAGCGATCTATGTCATGTAATATGTAACATAATGAAACAACAAAAAGATTTAAAAGCAACACTATCAGGTTATTTTTTGCAAACTCTGAGAGGAGGGAACATTGCCTTTTTGTCTGTATTTTATCTCTAGTATCTAACAAAAAGTTACATTAAAAGTATTAATTAGATAGACTTAATAAAGAAGTTAGAAAATAAATATTAGTTGAATGAATAAGTGAAATATATGGTACAATGGCCCATTCAATTAACTAATTCTAAGTGAGAATACAAACATAGGTAGGTAGATAGGTAGATATGTAGCCAGATAGCTAGCTAGCTAGCTAGCTAGATAGATAGATAGATATTGGATATTTTTTTAAAATATCAATTTCTAGTAAAGGAAGCAAAGCAAGGTAAAATAAGATATTTTTTCCTGTTAGTTTAGAAAACACTAAAAAAGAATGATAATGTATACTATGGAGTATAGTGGAATGGGCATTCCCATACAGTGAGGTGGGATTGCAAATGACTGTAATCATTCTGAAGAGGCATTATAATAATGTGTATCAAAATCCAATGTCTGACTATGATTTGACCCAACAACTAAACTTTTGGGAGATAATTACAAGGCTGTATTATAATAAAGTTCATTGCAATATTATTTAAAATTACAAAAATGGGAAAAGTCTATCCGAAGAGGATTATATTAAAGAAAATTGAGCTTTCTAAGAATTGGAAATAATGGTGTGCTTTGGTGAATCTGAAATTTATTTCTATTTTTAATGCAAAATAACTGTATGGTGCTTGCCTAAATAGGCAACTATTTTACATAAAGTACTTAAGATAGGTATATATGGATATTAGTAAATATTTAAAAGATTTTAATAGAATTCCAATTTCATGGATAACTGAATCTGAAAAAATATGAAAAATACTTAGATTTTTATGTAAATAAATTCTTAAACGGAATAACAAAGTATCCATATGTGTAGATTGTTTTCGTAGACCATGCAGGCAGATTAGAATGAGACCTCAACTCTAAAAATAAAAAAATAAATGAATAAATAAAAACTGGGTGTGGTAGCATGCCTGTGATCCTAGCTATTCAAGAGGCTAAGGCAGGAGGCTTATGTGAGCCCAGGAGTTCAAGGTTACAGTGAGCTATGACTCTACCACTATACTCTAGCCTGGGCAAAACAGCAAGACACTGTCTCAAAAAAAAAAAAAAAAAAAAAAGGGAGGGGGACAGTGGAGGTGCAGTTTAGAGAATGATTTCTTTTTATACTTAAACAATCTGCCTAAAATAATTGAGGCATTCTAACTGAAGGAAGAGATACTTTTCTGACAATGAATAGGAATTTTTTGGATCTTCACTTTAAAAATAACAAGAGATAAAGAATATATTGTGGAAAAGTCATGGGTAAAAATACTTTAATATAACTTGATAAAGCAAAAGAGATCTTATGCTAATTTCAGTATTATTTTAGATCACTAGTCAGTCCTCCAGAGTCATTAGTGTAAAGGCCTGTAAAGGAGCCACTGTGTTTAAGGCAGTGTAATGGTTCCTAGAGGGCATGCTGCTTTTGTTACTTAGTGTACAATTTGCATCTGAGATATCTGGAACCAGCTAAAGTATGTGTGCACTCTACAACTTTAAAAATATCTAAAGAAACATACTTTTTCAATTAAATGTCTTTTAAGTGACTAGGTGCCAGCTACTATGCTGTGCATTCTTGAGGTCATAAAAGATTATTTAGAAACATTTCCAGCCCTTAGAAAGTTTACAATAGTACATGTTAAGGGAAATTGAATGTATTCTCCTAAGAAATAAGATTTCTTAGGTTAGGTGAGTTAGGTTCTTGAATAGAAATGCTTCTTGTGCTAATGAAGAATGAAGAGGTTTGCTTCCTGGTTTTGGATTTTTTATGTCGCTTCAATAAGTGAGCCACTAACAAAAGCTTGTTTTAAAAAAATGGATGAGGGAGAAACTTGTTTTTTCTACCAGCCTGAGTTTCACTGTGGTAATGGCACTAAGTGAAAACAACAGCAGCAGGATATTCATCTTCAAGAACTAAATTCCCTAGCAAATTGTTTCCTACAAGCAAGACGCCTTCCTGGGTCTTCCTTTTACTGGTTCTTAAAATGCTGATATCTACCAATAGGCACCATTTTCTAAATGGATATTTGTACATTTTTATTTATATACATATTTCTACAAATCATGTTGTATATAATTCAGTATAAGATATAATTTTTAAATCAGAAATATATTTTAACCTCTTTGATAGAGTTAAAATTTTAAAACGCAGGACACTTGACAAGATTTTTAGGGCTGAAGCCCAAAGGACACCATAAAAATTACATTGGATGTAGTTATAAAAATATTAAGGTGATGATGATTTTCACCATTAGTTTGTATCTTATTTTATTGAAAACAACACTTGTATCACATTATAATGTTAATAACTCTAATTTGCCACATTATATGCTAAAGATAATCTAACCTAAATTTGGTAATAGCTGGAATAGAAAACAGATTTCTCCTTAAGGTAAGTTTGCCCAAGATCTGTAAAATGTATCTCTGTGAATTAGTTTGAAAATGTTACAATGGAATATACATGCTTCATACTTTACCTTATAAATATAAATTTCTAAAATTTTATATTTATATAAAATAAATTATCTAAATATAAAGGCATTTCTTCTTTCATTCATTTAATATTTTTAAATTATTATAATATTTCATCAGCAACTGGTTGTTTATGGCTGACATTTCTTATCTTCAAAGAGTTTTGTGTTTCACAATTTACATTACCCTGTAAAACTGGTAAATTGTAAACTGTTTAGGAAGAAGGAATTTATTCAGAGATCATCAATGATAGGGATGAGATCATACGGAAACTCAGAATGGTTCTGGGATTAGAACTTGGATTTTCTGATGCCTCTTCGACAAACTCTGTCATTTTGTTTCTAAGAACATTTAATTTTAGCTTAGGGTCTCTTCTTTAGAGGTTCTGAGCCCACTGGGTCTGCACCTGCACTAACCAAGGCCTTCTTCTTCCTAGTGGTTTTGCCCTCCCCATTCCTTTCCTCGCCTGGATCCGGCCAAGGTGACGCATGCAGAGGCTGTCTGCTTTAAGCCTCTTTCCTGTAGATCTGCGGTAGCATTTCCTCCCTTTGGTACCATGCAGGCAGGGTCATAATCTTTGCCTTGGGATATCTGGCTATTGATCCTTATCATTTCTGAAAGGAAGGTGAATGGAGAACCAAAGTTTTGCTTTTTTCTCATCTATGCCTCCAATTGCAGAAAATTCTAGAATGTGAACTCTAAAACTTTTTCTTGCTTTTCAACTGTCTTTTTAAAAAATTGTGTGCAGTCATTGTTCCTCTGGAGTGGTCCACCTCATCCTTTTGCTATCCATTAATAACCTCTATTAATAAGCATTCCTTCTCACAGTAAAGCAGCCTAAGCCCTCAAGTCACTTTCCTAGCTAACCTGTTGACTATAGATAAGATGTCTTTATTACTCATGAGGACTAAAAAACATTTCCACTAATGAAATAAATAGTATATTTACGTTTAAATGAAAAAATTGGTGTAAACAATCTTGTTACCTTGGCAACATATTCTGAAATGCTTACTTTTTCTAACGAGAGTTGTCAGGTATAGCAAGTAAAAATAGAAATAAATTCAAATTTAACTGGAAATCCTCTATCTTATCTGGCAACTCTACTTTTAACTTCATCAGAAAATAGTACATGTTGTTTAATGCTTATTTATAGATGATATTCTTTTGTATTTGGTATGAAAGAAGATTATTAAAAATATTTTATCTTTAATATTGGCTTTTTTCTGTAATGAACATCCTAAATCTAGTGCTTAATAACTTCAGAGACACTGTCTTATAAGGGCAGTAAAATTCCTTTAGAATATAAGCTTGTATGTCTAATAATCTTCATAAAAATAAAGAAAAAGAAAAAGAATTTGCTTGGAATTCTTTATGTTGTTTTAGTTGGCATAACTAGCAATGCTGTTAATGACTCAGAAATTTTTTGTTCTCTTTATACCCTAAACAGTTCTTTACTTGAGTCTTTCACTGTCCCTTCAACTATATAATTTTCCTGACTACCCCTTGTAGAAAGAGCATGAGGTTCAGAGTCAGCCAGATAATTGTTCAGATGTCTTATGCCACTCAAAGGCTTTGGTGAAAAAGTTTGGACATATATCCTAACTATGCTGAGTCTCAGTTTACACATCTGTGATAAAAAGAGGGTGTTTTAAGGATTAAATTTAGAATTATAACTGGCATATCATGAGCACTTAATCATTAATTTTTCTTTTCTTCCTTCTTGCTTTTATTGAACCCTCATAGTCACTTTTTATAATACTTTTTAATGGCTTTCATCACATTCTGCATTGCAATGTAATTAAATTGAGTATATTTTGTCTTTCCTACCATACTAAAAATCCTTGAGTGCAAGTGATCCCGTAACATTGGGTGTATTGTTTATGTGTATATTCATTCACATGTGGATGGGAGTAGGGGCTGTATCTCACAAGTACATTCATGAAATTATATATCCCTCCCCTTGAAGTCCTAGAGGAGACTAAAATATAACTTTTCAAAATATCATAGAACATGAACCTATTAAGATACTTTTTCTATCCAATGGGACATTGTCTAACTTAGACAGATTGCAGAACTAAATGCATATCGAGGTAAACTTTCAGGAATTACAGTATGCCAGACCCACTAAAGCTAGTAATCAGAATTGAGTTTCAAATGACTAGTATTATATATTTCCAAGCATGATATACTTAGAAGAACTGATACCCACTGGAGGAATCCTAATTTCAAAAGTCTTCGCCTGGAATACTACTTTATGCTTTAGCTTTGAAAATACTTTTAAGTACATTATCCTCTCTGGCTTCATAAATCACTTATATGTGAAATTAAGTATTACTAACTGCATTTAGTGAGAGCAGTAGAAAAGTAGGTAGTTCTTCATTTAGTCCTGGAGGCAATATTCCAGAAGAAAATACCAATATATTTATATGTCATCAGTGTATGTAGATGTGCATTTTATATTCTAACAGGAGTTTAAATACCACTTTTTACCCATCAGCTGTATTTCTCAGAACAGTGATAGAAAGCTCCCCACTTTTGTTTCACCTATAATTCCAATCTCTCTATCATTCTCAAAAGACAACCATACCTCTTGTTTTCTGAATTAGTTGAGACCATCCACTGTGAGCTCTTTCCCTTTCCTGCCTTTGCATGTCAAGTCATCTATCCTCCCACTCTTCAGCCTCCCTCAGAGAAAGATGTGCTTCTCCTCCCCATAAGTCTATCACCTACCTACTGCTGCTCTTTAATTTAGTCCTTTCCCATTCCCTAGTCTAGGGACTTGCTCAATTTTCTTATTAAAACTTAGGTATTTTGGGCCAGGCACAGTGGCCCATGCCTGTAATCCCAGCACTTTGGGAAGCCGAGGCAGGCAGATCACCTGAGGTCAGGAGTTCGAGACCAGCCTGACCAACATGGTGAAATCCCATCTCTACTAAAAATACAAAAATTATCCAGGAGTGGTGGCAGGCACCTCTAACACAGCTACTCAGGAGGTTGAGGCAGGAGAATCCTTTCAACCTGGGAGGCGGAGGTTGCAATGAGCCAAGATCGCACCATTGCACCCCAGCCTGGGCAACAAGAGTGAAACTTCATCTCAAAAAAAAAAATAATAAAAACTCTCTTTAAAAAAAATTTATTAAGTTCGTTATTTTATTTATTTAAAAAATAGCAAACAAAACCTTTCAAACCTCTCTTTCATTTTAGTCTTCACAGAACTAATCAAAACAATTGTTTGCACTCATACCTATGGTTTTCCCCATTAATTCCCTAGTAACTCCCTGGAATCTATTTCTACTTCAGTACTCTATAGGAATTGATATCTGATAGGTCACATACAAATTATCAGATCAACATGAACTTTCATCAAATCCTGGCCTCTTTGAGTTTTTGATGTTTGCAAATAGTATCATCCATCCTGTGGTCTCACAATTTTTTAATATATGATAGCTTTATTGACATATGATTTGCGTATCACAAAAATTCCTCTTTTAAAGTATACAATTCAGGGTTTTTCTTTTAGCATATTCATAAGGTTGTTCAACTATCACCACTCTTTAATTCTAGAACATTCTCATCACCTTAAAAAGAAACCTCATTTTCATTAGCAGTCACTCCCCATTCTATCCTACATCCAGCCCCTGTAACCACTAATATATTTTTTGTATGCATAGTTATGTCTATTTCAGGCATTTTATACAAATGGAATGATATAGTATGTGATCTTTTGTTACCAAGTTTTTTTACTTAGCATAATCTTTTCGTGATTTATCCATGTTGTTGCATGTATCAATACTCCATTCTCTTTTATGGACAATTATTCTATGATATAGATATACCATATTTTGTTTATTCATGAGTTGAAGGGAATTTGAGTTGTTTACATCTTTTGCTATTATGTGTAATGTTGCTATGTACATTTATGTACAGCTTTTTGTGAGAACGTTAAGTTTTTATTTGTCTTGGGTATATATTGTACCTTGAATAGAATTAATGGGTCACGTGGTAATTATTTCTTTAACCTTTCCCAGAATTCTTTTGGACTTCTGTTACTGTGCTCTTCTCACAATTCATTGTCTTCCTTTTCACTATTTCCTCATCTCCTTTCAATAAAATATTTTGCAGTTTGGGGTCTTGACTCTTCCTCTCTCTGTGGTGTCTTTACCAGCAATTTAATAAACTTCCTTTGCCTCAACTATTCATCTATGTCTTTGGGAATCTGTTGTCAGTGGGATAAGTCTCAACCTCTGCATTATTTACTATCTACTAAAGAAATCTTCCCTTGATCATCTGCTATCAGGCAAACAGCATAATCTTCTCTCCAAATCCTGTGTTTTATAATCTAATTTCCTCCCTTTTAGTAGTGGCACAGCTGTTCTTTCAGTAACTTTTGACTTAAAATTTTGGAGTCATCATTGACTCCTTCCTAGCCTTTTCCTCATACCCATTTACTAAGTTGTGCTAGTTCTTCTTTGACAGTACCTCTCATGATTCTTTTTTTGTTTTTTGAGACGGAGTTTCGCTCTTGTTACCCAGGCTGGAGTGCAATGGCACTATCTCGGCTCACCGCAACCTCCGCCTCCTGGGTTCAGGCAATTCTCCTGCCTCAGCCTCCTGAGTAGCTGGGACTGCAGGCACGCACCACCATGGCCAGCTAATTTTTTTTGTATTTTTAGTAGAAACAGGGTTTCACCATGTTGACCAGGATGGTCTCGATCTCTTGACCTCATGATCCACCCGCCTCGGCCTCCCAAAGTGCTGGGATTGATTACAGGCGTGAGCCCCCGCGCCCGGCCCGCACATACCTTTTTACAAGTCTTTATACCTCTGTCTTGTCTCACGCTCTTCATCCCTTATTTATCCTTTACAACATGACTTCAGTATTGTCCTGGGCCAGGCTTATTTTATTCTAGATTTCAGCAAAATTTGTTTTTACCTGCTATATAACATCAAGACTCTTTGTCATTTGTTGTTGAGTTATATTCAGTAATTAGCCCCAACCAACCTTCTCATCGTGTTTTACTAGTTCCTAAACTAAGCATATGCTCTATCCAAGATCAATTGTTTTCTTTTCACTATATATAATCTCACATTTTCTTTGTTTCTACTTGGCCTTCTGTCATCTGCACAACATGAAATATTTCATATTATATCCTCCATAAACATTTCAATGAGCTTCTCAACAAAAAAATAATTTCTTCTACTTATGCACTCCTGAAGTATTTTTAAAACATTGTCTATGGCCTCTTGACATTCAACTAGATCTGTCTTATTAAACAATGAACTTTTGAAGGTAGAAGTAATGTCATATCACCCTTCCTACCTAAGTGTGCAATGCTTAGTTCTTTGCTAGGTATATGGGGCATAGTCACAAACATTTTTAAGGACAAATATTTTTATATATTTTATTCTTCCAAATATTTTCCCAAATACTACTTCTCCTACAGTCTTACTTTTAAGTTGAAGAGCATATTCAGAACAGAGAATTCAAATAATAGTTTACATTCAGAAATTATACTATAATTTAGTAGCATGTATTTTCAGTTAATACCTGATATACTGATTGAAATTATAGCAAAATAGAAGTAGTGAGTCTTCAGTTCATATCCAAACAAAAGATGATGTTAGTCTCATAATGAAAAACAAACAAACAAACAAACAAACAAAACCCTGTTAAGGTACGTGTAAATCAAAAAGTAAATCCATAGAAGAAAATCTAGGCAAAACCATTCAGGACATAGGCGTAGGCAAGGACTTCATGACCAAAACACCAAAAGCATTGGCAACAAAAGCCAAAATAGACAAATGGGACCTAATCAAACTCCACAGTTTCTGCACAGCAAAAGAAACAGTCGTTAGAGTGAATCAGCAACCAACAGAATGGGAAAAAAATTTTGCAGCTTACCCATCTGACAAAGGGCTGATATCCAGAATTTACAAAGAACTAAAACAGATTTACAAGAAATAAACAAGCCCATTCAAAAGTAGGTGAAGGATATGAACAGATACTTTACAAAAGAAGACATACACAAGGCCAACAAACATATGAAAAAAATGCTCATTATCACTGGTCATTAGAGAAATCAAAAAACTACATTGAGATACCATCTCACGCCAGTTAGAATGGTGATCATTAAAAAGTCTGGAGACAACAGATGCTGGAGAGGATGTGGAGAAATAGGAATACTTTTACACTGTTTGTGGGAGTGTAAATTAGTTCAACCATTGTGGAAGACAGTGTGGCGATTCCTCAAGGACCTAGAAATAGAAATTCCATTTGACCCAGCAATCCCGTTACTGGGTATATATCCAAAGGATTATAAATCGTTCTACTATAAGGACACATGCACACGAATGTTCATTGCAGCACAGTTTACAATAGCAAAGATCTGGAACCAACCCAAATGCCCATTGATGATAGACTGGACAGGGAAAATGTGGCACATATACACCATGGAATATTATGCAGCCATCAAAAACGATGAGTTCACGTCCTTTGTAGGGACATGGATGAATCTGGAAACCATCATTCTCAGCAAACTAACACAAGAACAGAAAATCAAACACCACATGTTCTCACTCATAGGCGGGTGTTGAACAATGAAAGCACATGGACACAGGGAGGGGAGCATCACACACTGGGGTCTGTTGGAGGGAAAAAGGGGAGGGACAGCGGGGGGTGGGGAGTTGAGGAGGGATAGCATGGGGAGAAATGCCAGATATAGGTGAAGGGGAAGAAGGCAGCAAATCACATTGCCATGTGTGTGCCTGTGCAACAATCTTGCATGTTCTTCACATGTACCCCAAAACCTAAAATGCAATTAAAAAAAAAAAAGAATCTAACACACACAAAAAAATTCAAATAAAATACAGTAAAAAAAATGTAAATTTTTAATGTAACATTGGATGATTAAGCTTCCATCTGAGCATTGTTCTATGTGTTCAATTTTGTAATTCTTATGTCATTCCTTTTACCCAATAGATAACTCAATACATGTGAGCCCAGAACACATTTGTTTTTCACTGTCTTTTACTCTTCATGCTATAAATTGGACTATAAAATGAAACATGGATATAAAAGTGTTGCATAGTCATATTGTTCACTTACTTCTGAAAATAAAGATTTAATGAAGGGTAAAGTATTACCCTCATCATTCTAATGAGAAAAATAAAATAAAATAAAATCAATTTCAAAAAAAAAAAAAAAAAGTAAATCCAAAATCTATTTGGGAAAAAAATTAAAATATTTTATAGCAGAAAGAGAAATAACCAAAAGAATGCACAAAAACTATTATAGTTACTGGAACATGTACCATGATAAAGAGAGGTTGTAAAATCATTAATTTTAATAAAATTAGTCCTAATTTAAATTTACCTTTCATACCTTAGAATTTTAAAGTTGGACAGAATTCCTTAATATGTGTTTAGAATTATTATAGATAATATTGGGATATTACATTAGCAATTCATTACTATTAGCAATAGAATAGTGAAGAACATAGAGCTAGGAATATCAGGTTGCTTAGTGTACTGTACCCTGTAGAATGCTGGCTCTGAGAAAGAGAATGTGTTCTCCCTATTAAACTCATTCTAGATCTGAAAAAACAAAACCTGTCTTAGACCTTAGTTGCTGTTGACTCACAGGCTTATTTCATAGAATTTCTGAGGTCATATGGTGGTTTGAAGCCATAATGGAATATACTGAATACTGGATTTGGACTTGAACCTTAAAGACTTTGTTCTCACATCTAAGAATGACTTGAGGATCCATTCCATCACAGATTCAGTACTCTGATTGTCTCTCCTTTGGATCTATATCATGAGATATTAGCCAAAATAGTCTGACATCTGATTGGTAAATACGATTCTTTGAAAATATAGGACCCTTCGCAAGTAATTACTCTTATTAAATCAAAGTACTCTTACTATAGTATAGTATTATTTTATAATTATTATAAAATACATAGTCTTAGCATTTCAATTTGGCCTCCATAGTGATGAACGATATAAATATAATATATCCACACATTAATTTTCTAACTTTATGTAAAATATACTGTAAAAATATTATTTTAAAAATATTTTTAATAATTAGCTTTTTTAACAAACAATCTAATTATGTATCAGGCATAAAAACAAAAGTCAGTAGCTACAGATGCATAATTTCACTCTGATAGATTGCTATTTGAAATAAGGTTATGCCAATTAGATGATTAATTTTCTCCTATTAAATAACATTATGAGATTTCAGATTACATTTATCAGTATATTCTCTTTAGTGGGAACATAATATGAAGAAAGACCAAGCATAATATAAATTTATATCCTTTCTGGAAGGATCTGAATATACTTTTTATCAACTACACTTGGGAAAATAATTAGAAAATTAAACTGTTTGAAAACTTATTTTATGTTTCATATCCAAAGTAACATGCTGAAGACATAATGTGTTAAAGGTTAAACTATATGAATATGAGGAGCAAAAATCTGGATGTCCTGCTGGTAATTTTTTTTAGTTCTGGTTATCTGCAAAGTATACACCCCTTGTCAGTATAACTAGGGAGTGACTGTGTAAACATTCTTGTTTCGCCTGTTCCACATAATCGTTTCTTGTATCATATTTCTTCTGACCTCGCTATCTGAAACCAATTACAGGAGATCCATTTGGGCTGCATCTATTTTCATAAGAAGCCTAGGCAACAGTGTTTTTCTCAGAGATGAATATCAACATCAAATATGCTTCTGAGTGCTTTGTTATTTATGTTTCAGAGAGATTTTGTAGCCTTCAGCTCTCAAGAATGTGTCACGCTGTGCTGTTTATACATTGAAGATATTAATGGGCGTAGATGTCATTTTTCATTTTAATGTCTCAAATGCAACAGGCTGATAGGTTAAGCATTCCTGTTTTTATGGGGAGAGATATGACTGATGTCTGTTTTTTTCCCCAAATATACATATATTTACTTTAAAAAATGTTATGTATAAACCTTAGCATACTCAATATTTTTGGTTTTACTGGGTATTTCTAAACTATTCTCAAATAATTTTATATTTATTGAAAGTTTTCAGTGTTCTTCAGGAGAAAAATGTATTTATCTGACTGGTAACAAAGCATTTTCGTCCTTAGTTAATTATCACCATGACCTACTCATTAGAATTATTTTGTGAAGTTCATAACTAGCACAAAATTACTACTAGTGAAGAAGTATGCTTGAACTTTGCTTTTCTTACAAAAAAAATAGTTAAAATTGCACAGTAACAGGAATGATGTTACAATGAGTATTTTAGAGCAAAATGCACTCAATTATTAAAAATGTGCATTCCCACATCTCTGCAGCCTAACTAAATGTTTACCTTTAGTCTCTTATAAAGATATTTCTTTTTTCAAAATTTTTTATTTAACCTGATTGAAAATTTTAAGATGTCTTATCTTAATTTTCTTTAGCTTTCCTAAAATTAGATAATTTCATTAAGTAACTTGCACCCCTAATTAAAAACAAACGTGTTTTTGGAAACTAGATATGGTTTGGCTGCCTTCAAAATCTCTTTCTTGTTTCTGATGCATTGGAATCAGACTCAGTCATTATGAAAGGAAATTTTGTAAACAACTTTTGCCTTTGTTCTAAATTAATTTTTTGTGGGAGAGGGTGACCATATAAATGACGAGATGGCTCAGAGAACTTTATGAATGGCCTTGGATTTAATCTTTTGTTTGTATTGACAAAGCAGCAAGTGATTTTTAGATTAATATTTTATATCATTTGACACTTAACACTTCATATTGATGGAAGTGTTTTAGCTAATAATCTTTCATTTCTTGAGTAGCTATAATAATAAATTGCAAAGATGAACTAAATGTCTCTGAGCAATTGTTTATTGAAATTCAGTCCTAAAGTGTTATCCAGAATACTGGAAATAAAAATGTCATATGATGCATGCAGTGAGAATGCAAACTGCCAGAGATTTCTGCTTATAAGTTTTAAATCATTCCTCATCTCCTGGAATTGTTTTTTGTTCTCCCGTCTCCTATGTGTACTGTAGCAATTTCTATTCTACCAAAAGAACGTTGAAATAGGCAAAAAGTTATTTTTCATAAGAGTTTGTATTAAAAGATGATCCTCAGCTATTTTGGAGATAATTATAAATGCATATGAAAATCAACATACTTTAAAAGTAGAAGCATGTTTTAGCCAGCTATCTTGTGATGTTTCATTACTATTATTACTCCTTTATTAACAATATAGGTGTATGCCTTTGATTAGTGATACTTGGATGAGCAAAAATTCTAATATATTTAATTTTCTAGTGTTTTTCTACAGACATTACATAGCATTGACATATTCCATTGATTACTTGGGTTGCGTTGAATGAATATAATGCAGGGCAGTAAAATGGATAGGGTCTTAAGCTTTGGAGACAAGAGCCAGAGTTTTTGACCAAGCTCTACTGCTTTGTGGCTTCAGTCAATTTATCCCAGTACTGATTCTCCAGTTACTTTTTTACAGACTGAGAAAGGTGGGCTAGGCAGTTTCTAAGGCCTTGTCCAGCTCTAGAATTTTGCAATTCTATACTAATAATTGGTCAGAGAATCAGGATGTTACAAAAGTTTAGAGTTCTATGAGGCATCACAGAAGTATTAATATATAGTAAAATTCAAGTTAAGAATATTGGGGGCAGTGGTCATAAAAATAATATATATTCTGTGATAGTTCTATTCATTTTCAGATTTAAAACGAAAAGATTATATTGTTGTTTCCCTTGTAAAGTCTGAAAAATCGATATGCTCTTTACTGCTGAAGAATAATTCATTATAATGTCATATATCTTCTTTACTATAATCTTACTCATTGCCTACTAATGATTCCTCTGATGGAACAGAGACAGTATGGCACACTGGAATGCACTCAGGCCTGGAAGCCAGGAGACCTTGAACAAAGCATTCATAAATTGCTTTGTGATCTTGAACAAAGCAATTGGCTATTCTAGGTTTCACTTTTCTCATTTGCTAGAATGAGGAGGTCAGATTAGATGATTTTCAAGATTGCTTTTAGTCTTTGTCATCCATGATTCTAAGATCCTAAACTGTGTTCATTAATATTTTTTAAGAAAATGGATAACTATATAATTTAATATAAATTAAGGCAACAGATATACAAAATAAACTAATCAACTCAAAAAGGAAAAAAAAAAACTACATGAAAACCATTAGGCAAAATTTGCAGATTTTGGCATCAACTGGAAAAATAATTGAATGCATTTTTTATTTTGAGAATTTCAGAGACACAGACTAGGACATCTATAGTAATTTCCATTTGGAAAAACATAATTTATAGTTATTTTATGTTACAAATAAAAGAGGAAAGATATATTATTTAGAACATTGAATGAAAATTTTCAAATAGTGAGTCTTGTGATAATAAAGTAGTTATGGAATTTCTTTGTTTTTTCAAACTGATCTCTTAAATTACCTGAGTTCACTGGAATGTGCCATCCTTAGAAATATTTAGGTTAATTTGCAATTACTTGAAAAGTTTAAAAAACAACCACAAAGATGATTATCGTGAGTGAGTGTGTCTCCAACTGTTAAAAATGTGCTTTACAAACTATGCCAGATCCTGCTATGGGAAGACAAATCAATGTTGTTAGGAGATGGTGCTAGTGCATTCAGTTTGTTTACTTTGGTTTCTATGTCTGCCTGCCTTCTCAGAAAACTTGCTTGGAGCCAGACTGTAGCAGCCCTCTCTGTCTTTTCATAATTGATCAGGGGATGACTGCCTTCCCTGAGGGTTAAGACATGGCAACTTTTTCTGTTTGCTCAGCATCTCAATGCAGTAGTTCAAACATTGTTCACACCAGCTGGCAGTGTAATGCCATATGCACATCTTGTCAAAGCAACTGTTGTCATGGATACTAGAAACTCTCTTAAAAACCAGATCATTGATTACAATCAAAATTGTACTTTTATCAGCTGAAATTCTTAATTATTATACAAGAATATTAATCCAATAATGTTTTCCCATTGTGAAAAATGTATCTTGTATTCAAAAGTAGTAAATAACATAGTAGGCCAATGATTTAGTTTAGTTTTATGTGTTGAAAAATTTCATCATTAGTGTTCATTGAACTCAGTTATTGGGAGAGAAAATGAATTTTTGAAGAGGCTCTTAAAAGTTTTTTAAATTAGTTTATACTCTTACCTTTAGAAGAATTTACTATGCATTTTGTTCTATGGCACTAGCTTTTATACGTTAAGTTTATATAGTACATTTAATGAATTGTTCCTCCTCCAGTAAATGAAACGCTCACATTAATATCTTATGTTAAGTTTTATTTTCCTAAGTGGAAAAGAAAACATAAAAATAAACGAAAACATCTTCTATTTTGATTGGTATTCTGTCACACATAGAAACAAACCTGATTGGTTGAGTGGTAATTTCTTTGTTCTCTGATTTTGCTAAGAATGCAAATGAAAACCACTCAATTTTATTTGGCATTAAAACTGCACTTTATTTTGTCAAAGGAGAGGTTTCCCCTTGAATTGTAAGTACAAAAAAAGTGTTTTTAATCTTTAGTGAAAATCCTTATTAATTCACTTTCAAGATAATCTGATGTTGATTTGTCAAATTTAATTACAGCTTCCGGTAACACTTGAAGTCTACTGCTTTTGCCTCAAAATTGTAATATGAAAATGCAAATTGAATGATAATTTAAAAGGGAGTGGGCATTTCAGTTGAACACTCAAAGACAAGTTCCTTGTGGAAATGAGGTTATTGATGCAGTTTATGATTTTTATACTCTTTAAGCACTTTAAACAAATTAAATTTATTTCCTGCAGAATTGCATGTTTCTCTGTGATTTTGAGTGTGTTTGGCAATTTTTTTTGTCAATAATGATTCTCTCTAGAAAGAAATGTGGGGGTTCCTGTACATTGAAGCCTTTAACTATTAACCAAGAGATAATTGATAAGTTAACTTTCAACAAAATATTTAGATATAGTTTCCTTTTTACTTCTAGGCTCTCCAAGCAGCAAGACAACTTCTTTTACAGCAGCAAACAAGTGGATTGAAATCTCCTAAGAGCAGTGATAAACAGAGACCACTGCAGGTTAGTAAAGCACTCCTGTCCTTGGGGTCTTATTTTAAAAGAAGTTCATAACGGTAACAGATGTGCAGACCCAGTTGTATATATACAGGAAATTATTACATTTGCATATGTAGGTAATTTTAATTCATAAAGAGGATTCATTTTATCTTCTGAAAAGAGAAAAAAATAATTTTCTATTGGCATAGATTTCAAAAGTTTCCAAGGTAACTCCTTGCAAAAGTATTTAGGAACCATATTTGCTGTACATAGGCATAGAGAATTTTGCATTAAACTCCCTTGTGGGATTTTATTCATACATAGGTTGAAATGTGAAATTTTTTTCTTAAATGCAAAGTTATAGTAAAATGGTATGGAAGGAAACAAAGAAGTCCTAGGCAACCCTTCTGTAGTTGTATCCAAGTGAGAAATGCAGAAAACCTCGAGGATTGCCAAAAAAACTGTTTGAGTTTGCCAAGGAGTTATTGCTGTTGCTACAGTTATAAAAACACATTCTGGAGTATGTTGTCCTTACTCACTATGTTTGTCCTGTGAAACTGATAGAATGTATGTCTTTTAAAGTAACTTTTGTTATATAATATTACCCTTGTTTTATGTAATATTCTTAATCAAAATCTACAGGACATTTTCTGGGGGGAAAAACATTTTTAAGGTATATTTTTTGACTGTTTGGAAGGTAAATTTTGGAATTACATAAAACATCTCTCAAAGTGTTTACCAGCTCTGTTGAAAGATAAGTAATGCTTTTTTCTGAATCATGTGTTATGTACATGTCTAATAAGGCAAATTTAGTTTAGTTTTTTAACATCTCTTGTTGCTTTATTTGAACAAAAAACAATTTTTTTATGGCCCAGATGTCTGTTTTTATTTTCAGGTATACTTACAGATGTTAATCTTACATGATGGCCTTCTGAAGCTTAGTTTGTATAAGAGAGAATTATAAACTACTGATCTATACAATCCAAAAATTAATTGTTACCTAGAAACTGGATAAAATGTATTATCCCTAGAACAATTTCAGATAAGAATAGATTTTCCTGGGAACAAAGTCATTTGTGGAGGGTGGGTGAGAAGAAGAGGGACTTGGGGATAAGGGATGTTTCAACAGAGTACAGATGTCTGCCATGACTGGAAATGAAAGTTTTATTTAATCAGCCTGAGTTTTAAGATTCTTTCAAATTTTTTTTCTTTTAAAAGCAATTTCACATTTCTTAGTTTTAACTAATGAATAATTCTGTGTCACTTTGCTCACCATCATATCCTTCCCCAATTTGTAATGGGAGTTAGGTATAGTACTTCCATGGAGTTATATGATTCCATGAAAGTCTCTTCATGCATTTACATGACAGAAAAATTTACATAGAAGTCACAGAAGATAGCAAATGAAATGTTTATCCTCACTATGGCTTCAGAGTGGGAATTTTGCTTTCCTGTTGGAATAGAAAAGGAGAATTAGATGTTGGCAACATAAGCAAAATGTAGGGATGAAGTTACTGTTTTGAATGTCTAAAAAACACTATTATTATCCTAATTCTGTTTTACCATATTTCTTGACAAAATAGAGGAAGTTGCAGTTGCTTCTTCCTCTCCAAAGCTAAGTCCAGTAGAAGTTTCTATATTGCTGGTTACCAGGGTATCTCTGGAAAGAATGGCTAGGCTTCAGTTTTCCTATTTTTTTTTTATTTTGTTGTTGTTGTTGTTGTTGCATTGAAAGGCAAGATTTGATACTTGGGCTAAAATATACATACTTTTCCTTACAAAATGCCCACAATAGAATGTGGGAATATTAATGGCTCTAAAATAAGAAATTGTTGTTTGTTTCTCAATGCATAAGTAAAATTTTGAGCACAAGTCTCCAGTTTTGTTATTTCAGCATAAAAGAATGATTAAAACTATTTAAATACCTTTTAACAATTGCAGTTGCTGACCATGACTACAAAGACTTTCATTGTGTCACTTGTTTTTCATTTTGTGATGCATATTAATCTGAATTTATCTCCATTGTTTATACTGTAAAACTAGCATTTCAGTATTATTTTGTAATTTTAATGGGATCTCATGCCAAAATATCATAGGAATGAGAAGTTGGTTTTTATGAATGAGAATTTAGAAATAATGAATGAGACTTACTTGTTCACCAAAATCTACACTGCAGTTAATATAATGTGACCCTTCATTTTAAGTATTTCATAGGACTTGATAAGTTTAGCAACTGGAGACATGCTGGGATTGTATTAAAAATCTAATAAAAGCTTAACAGCATTTTATACTAGCTTACACATCTGTTGTCAAACAGGAATATTAGGTAATGCTTATCTTTGTACCTTCAGATATTATTTAGCATGAGTTGCATTATATGCCACTTATGTTTTAAAAAGGAGAGAATGTTTTCATTAAAATTTTCAATAATTTAATATGAAATTAACATTTTATATGTTTTCTTATATGATTCTCTCAAAATTTAGAGATTTTTCTACTTAACTGTTTAATCAAACTTTCATAATACAGTTAGTGTATTATTTTTACATTTCAAAAGGGTAATTGAAAATATTTCAAAATCTCTACTTGCAAGGCAACGTTTTGGTATTAATAGATTATGATGTTTCTTAATATATCAGGCATAATATCTTTAGAGAATTAAAAGGGATACTTTATATTTTTATTTTAAAGTATAATTTTTATAAAGTTTGAAAGAAAATACATAATTAAAAACCTGTTTTGATGGCTCAAGTCACAAGAACAATATCAGTTGCTTGTTAACATTCACCTGAGTTTATTTTCTATGTTATGAAGTCGTGGCCAGATTTGAAGTGTGACATGGTACAGAGTCTATTTTTAGTAGACTAGTATTTATCTACTATTATTTTTTCATTTACATTTGTTCAGAATTTTGTGCTACAGATGGCATAGATATTAGCATGTCTAATGCAAAATGGAAAGAAAAAAATCACATCTGACAAGCTTGAGTGCCAATTGTAGTAGTGATTTCACTTTCATGTATAGATATCTGAATATATGTATTTGAAATATGTTTACATATTCTACTCATTACATGAAACATCAATTGAATAGGTGCAATCAGTAGGTACATTGATTGATGGTATATTGATGAATAATATATAACGATTGTGATGCAAATGGGAGCCAATATTAACTTAAGCATTACCAGATGTTTCTGCTTTACTTTCTTACTATGTATCCCAGAAAACATATCCCAATAATAACAGCCAAAGACAACTTCTTACTTAAATTTGTTTTATTTAAATCTACTCCCAGAACTTCCTAGTCTTAATATAATCATAGTGCTCTATAATGAGGAAAGTTAGCCAAAAAGAATAACGCTTAGTTTTTTCAATTTCATGAAACTAATTTTCAGTTTAGAAAGAGTAAGTTACACACCACACCACAACACACATACACATACACACACACATACACAAATGCCCACATGCACACTTCCATAATCTGTAAATTTTTTAAAAATTTTGTAAAATACATTTTCAATTTTCTAGCCTATGACAAATCTACTTAATTTAGTTTAGATATGAAAATTGGTCGCATTATTGTTCTTGTTACATTTACAGCCATGAGACAGACTTGTGGTTCTTCAACAGCTGTGCAGAGCAGAGACGTAAATTTAAGGTAAATGCCATTGCTTTGCTATCTTAGATGAATATTAGTTTTTAGCATTGTAATCACTTCCTTCGTTGTAGGTTAATATATAATATAAAGTTCTCCTTTCTAATAGGTGATTGAATTCTAAAATTTTTATAATTCTTTCTTAAGAAGTTCAAGAATGGAATAATAAAAAGCAAAAGTGAATTAAACTTGGGGGCCTTATTCTGACTCTGCCACAGATAGTTACATAAGTTTGAGGAATTTACTTAACATCTTTAGAATGAAGACATTGGGCTAACTGATGAACAAGATTTTAAATTTTATGGTTAAATATTTATTTTGTTTTTGTTTTGAAATGAGAGGCATCTTAATTTTTCAGGATTAGGTGTATCTTGTTGAATACTCGCTTATGAAGTAAGGGTTATGTTTTTGTTTGTTTGGTTTTTGTTACAAAGCATTTGTTTATTAACATACCACATCCAGAAATAGTGCCTTGGAAACAAAGAATTAAATCCCATATGTATGGAACCCACTGTGCAAATACAATTCTGTATATCTGAGGAAGCTTTGTTTGTTTAATGCTTTGAAATATTATAAATTGCATTTATGAGAAATGTAAGCTACATAAAAATTATTTAACCAATGTATTTACTTCAATAATCTACATTGAAATATGTTGTATATAATGCAACTTAACATTATTTTTATTTTACTCTGCTATTTCATTCCAAATTGTTAAAAATAACAAAAGCTGACAAAACCAGAAATTTTGTAGTAAACTAATTAGCAATACTGAAATTCTATATTCTATGTAAAAAAAAGTCAAGAATAGGTATTAAAATTTATAATTTGTAAAATATTCTGGAGGAAAGTACTAACTTATATGGGATATAGAATTACATATTACAAAGTGTCTTTTAGGAAATGATAAAATTTCATTTATGTGTAGTGATAATGAAATTGAATATTTCTTTTTCAATATTACTTTTAAATATGATGTATAAGAAGTAGAGAGAAGCTAAGCCACATTTTGTTCCAAATAAAAGCAGCATTGTCAGAAAAATTGAGATATGGCCGGGTGCGGTGGCTCACGCCTATAATCCCAGCACTTTGGGAGGCCGAGGCGGGTGGATTATGAGATCAAGAGATCGAGACCATCCTGGTCAACATGGTGAAACCCCATCTCTACTAAAAATACAAAAAATTAGCTGGGCGTGGTGGCGCGTGCCTGTAATCCCAGCTACTCAGGAGGCTGAGGCAGGAGAATTGCCTGAACCTAGGAGGCGGAGGTTGCGGTGAGCCGAGATCGTGCCATTGCACTCCAGCCTGGGTAACAAGAGCGAAACTCTGTCTTAAAAAAAAAAAAAAAAAAAAAAAAATTGAGATATAAGTTTAAATAGAACCATCTATTGTGATGCAAGAAATTTAGAATGAAGTTTTTAAAGATATTCTTTCCTATTTATATTTTCTGTGTATTGAAAAATGAGCAGGAATTCTAGTATATTATTTCTTGGTCATAAAAAAATTCATTCAAATACTGTTTACAAGAACAGACTATGTATTGCATGGCTCTTATTTTCCCATTCCAGTGAAGAACATTTCTTAAAAGGCAACATGAAATAGGCAAATTTAAGAGAATGTTATAGAATAAAATTTTTGTTAAACTATGATGCTATTTCTATCCATGACCAGCTGCTCAAGGCTGACACCCTGTGGAGGAGGGTCTGGGACATTGAGCTCATTACTACTGGGCATGCTGGTGTGGAAAACTTACCATATGATCTACTCGTGGCATGTAGAAGATAGAACCATGTGTTTTAGATCTGAAGCCTGCCTTTGCCATTATTAAGACTTTGGACAGAATAAGTTGATCTCTTTGGAGACTATTTTCTCATCTCTGAAATGAGAATAAGGATACCCACCTTGCAAGATTGCTGTGAAGACCAAAAAGAATATTATATAAATTACTTAGGTCTGGGCCCAGTGACTCATGCCTGTAATCCTAGCACGTTAGGAGGCCAAAGAGGATGGATCACAAAATCAGGAGATTGAGACCATCCTGACTAACACGGTGAAACCTCATCCCTACTAAAAATACAAAAAATTAGCCGGGGTGGTGGCACGCACCTGTAGTAGTCCCAGCTACTCGGGAGGCTGAGGCAGGAGAATCACTTGAACCCAGGAGGTTGAGGTTGCAGTGAGCTGATATTGCGCCACTGCACTCCAGCCTGAGCAACAGAGAGAGACTGTGTCTCAAAAAAAAAAAAAATAGCATAAATCCTTGGATAAGGAGTTAATAAATAATTACCATTATGCTAGCCTCCAGGAAATTGGTATTTAATCCTTGGTTATGGTATATATATATATATATATATTTATTTATTTATTTATTATTTTTTTTTTTTTTTGAGTCGTCAGGCTGGAAGGCAATTCTCCTGCCTCAGCCTCCTGAGTAGCTGGGATTACAGGCAGGCACCACCACACCTGGCTAATTTTTGTATTTTTAGTAGAGACAGGATTTTACCATGTTGGCCAGGGTGGTCTCGATCTCTTGACCTCATGACCTACCCACCTCAGCCTCCTAAAGTGCTGGATTACAGGCGCGAGCCACCGCGCCCAGCTGATATATATTCTATATTATGGTATTTGACCATAACTTTTTACTGTTTCCAGCTATTTCAATGATATGCAATATGCCCATGTTTTAACCGTGTGTTTTAAGGCATACTGGAGTGTTTTCCGCTGCTATAGGCTCCCACCACATATATACTTCACACTCTCCACACATAAACTTATATTTTAATATTTATCTTCTCTATTAAACTGTAAGTTATATGACAGATGATTCATGAATTCCCAACTAATCTCTAGTACCTAGTACAGTGCTTGATGAATAATAGAGCTCAATAAATAAATTTGTTGAAACAGTGAATGAGGAGGAGATGGTGCTCAGTGGAGCAGAGGAGAAAGTTTGGAGAAGGAAGAAACATTCATTCAGTATAAATTGAGTGATTATTTATCATGTGTAATATCCTCAGGGACTTATGACTTAGTTGAGGAGATATTCACAGTTGTGCACAAATAAATACACTTATTGGCCACAGTGGATATGCTGTAGAAATGGGAAAAACAGAAAGAGCAATAAGCAGTTAAAAAAGAGAATTATCGTTTCAGGCTGCAGGTGATCAGGGAGGACTTTGTAGAGAAGGTAGCATGTATGTTGGGCTTAAAGTAAAGGAATTTGGTAGATAAAGGAATTTTTGATGGAGAATTTTTTAAAGATGTCTTCAAAGATGTAGACTTAGGAAATTCTGAGATCTGGTTAGGCAAGAGTAAATAGTTCATTCTGATCAGCATAGAGATGTCATACTAATGGAATAATGAATGGGTTGGGGGCTAGAACTACACATCGATGATTGTATAGAGCTTAAAATGTCAAGCTAAGAAGGCAGTATTTTATGGATTGGGTAGTATGGGCTATTAAAGTTTTTTTGAGAAGAAAGTGAAATTATCAAAGCAGTGGTCTGTGAAGATAGCAATGGTACAATTGGAGGATATTTTCAGGGAAGGGAGTTCTGAGAAACCTGAAATCAAGATACTCTTTTTTAAACCATTTAGGTAGGCATGATGAAGACTTAAGCTTTAGACATTTTGAGTTTGAGGAGATGGCAAGACAAGGAAGTAGAAATAGCTAGCTTTTAGCAAATTTGAAAGATAACTTGACAGAGGGATCAAGACTAAAGAGAAGTATTTGTGGAACAACACAGAAGTGACAGATGAATCCATGGGAGTAAAGGAGATTTCCAAAAAAGGTAATTTGCAAAGAAGAGCTCAGTAACATTGTTATTTTTTTAGAGCAAGAAGAAAATGCAGAAAGACAAGAGGGGCTGGAGCAATCAAATTAGCATTGGATTTATTAAGCAAGGTCAAGAAAAGGGAGAGTTTATAAAAGTTAAGGTTTGTCAGCCATATCAAGCAATGTCCACAGGAAGGATAACATTTTCACATAAACACTGTCTAGTTGAATTGCAACACTGGTCATTTAAAATCCTCTTCATTCTTCATCATTCCTCAGTTACTCTTAGGATCTGCGGTACTAATGTGATCAATAATGAATGGAGAAAAATCATACTTTAACATGGATGTTAGATAGAAAATAGAGAATTAAAAAATGTACTTTTGCTTCTCAGATTGCAGTGTAAGAAAATGTATGTTGCATGTATAATACTGAATTTCCATAAATTAAATATGGAAGAACATTGCTTTCTAGGAGGTCAAATTTTCTCCTTTCTTAGCTACCCAAGCACTTTCTTCTTTCTGTAATCCATTAGGATTTTAAGTGTATATTCCCTTGACTTCTCTACCTTAACTAAAGTGAGAGCAAGGAAGAAATAGAACATTAATATTGTTATGGGAGGTCTCTATAGGATTTAAGACTTAGGCTGTGAGTTTTATCTTAAGATGTTTGGAAGTGTTATACAAGCTAAATTGAATGACAAAGTGAAGAGCAGTGTCAGTACATGATTAAAGACAAAAAGTGAAATTATTTTGAAATTTACTTACATTTAAGATTGTGTTTCCTCGGTGGATTCTATTCATCTATTTCTATCAACCTGCTGTCCACATTATATTGGTTTTCTTAAAATGTTTCTGCTACCTTCACCTTTTCTACTGCTTTCTTTTCTCCTTTACCATTTTATTTTCTTCTCTCATCATTTAATCTTGTCTGTTTTACGTTATTGCTGTCTCTTTGGTCCCATAAGAAAATAGAGACTCTAAATATCTGTAACTATCTAATTCTATCATGAACCTAAAATATATTCTAGCATATCATTTTACTAATAAATAAAACTGTGCACATTCTTACAATCCAGTATCTAATATTTAATTCTTGTCTTATCCCAAGAATAGTTTGTGGTATTTACGTTGTGGTTTCAATAGGAAAGCACTTCTCTTCAATATCTCAGCTACTTAGAAGAACCTGGAACCCTAAGGCTTTTATTTTTTTCTTTTTAGTGCTAGAAATATTCTGTTATGACATTTATAGTGGCTTTTAAAAAAATTGTCATCCGAGTGGTTTAATTGTTCCTTAATCTTTTGGTCTGCTTTTTCAGAAAACCTATTACAAAATGAATATTTAAACTAGAAGTGCTTGGGATATTTATATTAAATAGTTCTTCTAAGAACATCTAAGATTGTGCTGATTATGATTATTTTAGTACTGCTGAATTTAGAAGCACAGCATTAAGATGAAACAAATGTGGGATAAATTATTCTTTCGATTTTTTTTTTGAGACAGAATCTAATTCCGTCACCCAGGTTGGGGTGCGATGGTAAAATCTTCACTCAGTTCAACCTCTGTCTCCTGAGTTCAAGAGATTCTCCTGCCTCAGCCTCCTGAGTAGCTGGGATTACAGGGATGTGCCACTACATCCAGCTAAGTTTTGTACTTTTAGTAGAAACGGGGTTTCACCGTGTTGGCCATGCTAGTCTCAAACTCCTGACCTCAAGTGATCTGCTCGCCTCAGCCTCCCAAAGACCTGGGATTACAGGGATGAGCCACCATACCCAGCCAGTTCTTTCAAAATATTTAAGTCACCCTACCTTAATATGAAAATCATATAAGCTCATAACAAGAATCTAACATTATTGTAAGTTAAATTATGTTCGGTCACCAGGTTCCTTTTCCCAAAGGCACGTGTTAAATGCTAATAAATTACTGTAGTATAGTGGATTTTTCAAAATGAAAATTATATTCTCTGATTAGATGAGATAGAAACCACTCATAAGAACTAATTATAGTAGAATTATAGTAGACCCTTGACATTCAAAAAGTATATATCCATAGATCTTCATGAAAAAAAATAAATTTCAAAAATTTCCATTTCAAAATTTTGGTGAGGTTTGTACAGACTTTCTTTTATACTGTCCTTATTTTGAACCAACCTAAAACTGTCTTATGCAAAGTGTAATACAAGTTCACAACTTAAAAATTTTCAATTAAATTTGCCCTGTGATTAATTTTCAATTTTTAATTAGAAACTTTTTTTTTTTACATCATAGGTTCTCCTACATTAGCAAGGTAGATAACAGCAAAGCTACATTAGTGATAGAAAAATCCACAAGAGCTTAGGAATTAGGTTATGTGTGTGAGAAGTCAGCAATCTAAAGACTAGATCAACTTTTTAGCTACTTGATTGTTTCATGGCTTGAAGAATTGCACAGGTGCAATGTCTAGAGACTTAGAGATCGTATGCAAATAACCAGACAAATCCATAACATTTTTGAATTGTAAGGCTCTATTCTACCAAATCTTGCTATGTAGCTTCTATGAGGAAAACCCAAAGTGAACAAACAAGTACCCCCTACTTTCCTTATTATTTTATTGAAGACTTGAGAGAAGCGCCTGTCTTAAAATTTTTCTCCTCCTTAATTGTAAGTCTCCACTGACATCAATAAATTACAGGGAAATCTTCCTTCAGAGTATAAGTTACCTAGCATGTTTTCTTCATTTTCTTTTTCTTTTTCTTAATAGGGATGAGGTCTCACTATGTTGCCCAGGCTGGGTTCTAAATCCTGGGCTGGAGTGATTTTCCTGCCTCAGCCTCCCAAGTGTCAGGATTGCCGGCATGAGCCACTGCACCCAGCCTCTAGCACTTTTTTTAAGGAAATGGGGAAGGCTGTGTCTTGAGTATGAAAAGACCTCTCACAAATACTGAGTAGATGAGTAGAGACTATAATGGCCATCCATTGTTTCCTAGTTTGGTTCAGGGATTTTATTTCCCCCAGTTAGAGAGTGTGTCTAAATTCAGTTAAAGGTTTTAAATCACATTAAGCTGTGGCTAAAAGTATTTTTTTTTATGTTTTGTCATTTGATTATGCCCATTTTTACAGTTTTATCAGTATAGACATAGAACCTTTAGTACCTAATAGTTAAGCATTTTGATAACACAAAATACAAAGAAAATTCCTTTGCATAGTATATAATCCTTACACTTTTAATGCTAACACTTGCATTGCTGTAAAAGCTGCCACCTTGACATCCTCTACTGCTAGTGCTACTGCACGTTCCTAAGTGACAAACCAAGGAACACATTGAACATTATGATATGCTGACATGAAGAAATCTGTTGTCTCACAGAAAGACTGTAGCAAAATCTTTGATAGAATATCTCTGTAAAAGCAAACAAACATTAAAAACAAAATTATTCTCTTTACATTCTACCTTCTTCCCATAGAACCAAGCATTTAAAACATGTTAACTGGTATAATTAAAATTATAGTTTTTCAAAATCATGGCCATCATTTGAAATTTTCCTTTATTTCAGGAGAGTTTATTTTCCTTAATCAGTAACTATCGCCACTCCCCTACAGAGTCTTAGAGGACATTTATACCATTCATTTTCAAGTCTAAAAAATTACTTGCAAGTCTTATAATTATAAAAATGAAGATCTTGGGTCTGTCTCAAACTACTGAATTAAAACTGAGGAGCAGGGGATGGTATATTTGGAAATCAGGATATTTAAAACTCTCCAGAGTTTTAAATCCATAACCAGACAAATCCATAACATTTGTGAATTGTAAGGCTCTATTCTACCAAATTCTAGAACAGCTACCAGATTCTAGAACAGCTGGTCTACAGAGTAGTATATTGGAACCCTCAACTATTCTCTCCTGGAACAAGAAAGCAGTTAGCCCCAAATTATGTTACTATACTATATGATTTTCCCTCTCTGCAATTCAGTTATCCAACCCTTGCAATGAAAAGGCTGAACTAGTTACACTTCACTTTCTAGATTCAAAAGTCACTGAGTCTCAGCGCAGCACTAACTTTTGTTTATATATTTATTCTCTAAATCTGAACTAACTTAAAAAGGACTCTGAATGGGTTTCTTGAGATGTCCCTCTCTGATCAGCCTTTCCAGGATCATTTCCAACAATATTGTCAGAATTTTATTTTTACTATCATGATTTCTTAAGTAAAATCTTCAGTAATAAACTCATTCCCTTCTTATCTTTAATTTTTTTAAATACTACCTACATCCTAAAGGCTTCAGTGTATATCTGCTATGCCCAATGGGCTTCCCTTTGGTATTAGAAACCTTAAGGAAATTTGATTGTATTCAGATAGTTGTCTGCTGCAATGGCTCTGGCACTCTCATCTCATTGTCCACTACCCGGTTTTAACATGTTATATAATATGCAATATCAAACCTCTTACAGTTACTCAAACATTGGTTCATGTCTCCATGCAACTGGCCTTCCCTTCTTTTTTCTCAATATACCTTTCTTCACCTTTTCATCTAGAAATCCTTTTTGCATCTTTTAAATTTCAATTGTGTGTCAACTACTCTGTGAAGTCTCCTTTGATATCCTCCCATCCTCACCAGCACACATACTATGTAGAATTAATTATTCCCTTCCATGTATTACTTATATGTCTTATTAATACATCTATTCTTGTAGGTATCACAGTGAATTATAATTACTATAAGCTTCTTGAGGGCCAAGACTGTGCCTTATTCATCTTCACATTTCCACTGTTTGGCCCATCATAGATTTTCCATAAATTTGTTGAGTCTACAGACCAGTGTTAGTATATAACTCTATCAAGCCCCTCTTTTCTTTTAGGTTCCAGATGTGTTTTTTCACTTACTTCCTGGGGCATCTCAACCTAGATCAGCATGTTCCAAAGTGAAGTTATTTGTTTTTCCTTACCCAGTCCAATGTTTTCATCAGCTTTTCTGACCCCATTCTGTAGTCTTCAGCCATTAAGCCCTTATGATCTGTTAATGTCATATTCCTCTGCCCTAATGATGTAAAAATTGCCCCGTTCTTCAACCTCATCATGTCACAAAAGACTTTTCATAGACTGGTGCCGTGCATCATCATACACCTGATATATTACTACCATCACTTAATCCTTACCGCTCTCTGAACTTACTATTTGTTCATTTATTCATTCATTCACAAATGAATAGGTTGTTTTTTATATTCCAGGCACTTTGCAGGGCATCGTTAACTATACAAACTTCTATGCCTACTTGTCTTTTTTCCTGCTTCTCCATCTGTTTAGAAGGTCATTCTAACACCCCTTATTTGAATGGCAAACTCCTATACATACTTCAAGGCCCCTGATCTCTGGAGTCTTCTCTGATGCATCAAAAAGAAAAAAATCCCTCCTCACACAAGTGAATTTCCAGAATTGCATTTTATTTTATTATCCCAAACATGCTAGTTACAAAGATAGATTATACCATTTTTTATTACAGTTATCTGATTGCTTCTCTAGCTCAATCTCAGACTCTAAATCCTTGAATGTCAGAGATTGCATTTTATTCATGTTTATAACCTCACTTCCTACCATAGTGTTTGAACATGGTAGATGCTAAATAAAATTCTTGCCAAATTGAATTGGATTCTGTAAACTGTATTGTTCCTTCTTTGTCCTATAAGACTACAGTATCACTTCCATTAAACTGATAAAACAAGTATTAAAGTATGATATTTATCAGGTTATCTGTTTTTGTAGAAGAAACTTATAAGCAGATATGAATATCGTTAGAAGACATGATTCAGGTCATATTACCCAACTCTCTCATATTATTACTTTGTCTGCTTCAGTTAGGCAGGGTCTTTTGAAATAATACTTCTAATGATTCTTTTTCTTGGGTAGATAACATATAATATACTTATTTAGCAATAACAATTGATTCTTTTTTAACTTTATTTGAATATTTTCTTCTTTGATTCTATTTTCTGTTTTATGAATTTGATACTCACAAAGTTTGCTTACAATAAGTCCCTTCCTTCCTACTTACTCTCTGAACAAAGCATACTCCTTCATTGCTCTATATTGATTATGTTTCTAATGTCACTAAGTGTCACTGGTACTTTTACTAGGGAACCAGCGTAAGAAATCTGCTTGAGAAAAAGGTATTAGAAATATACATGATTACAAGTAAGATGTGAGGATTTCTCAAATATCAAGAAACTATACTTTCTATGTGATTTATTGGTATATAATTTTTATGAGTTAATTATATCTATTGCCTTAGCCACATAAATTATGTATGTTTCCACTAAAATATTATCTAAATTTACTATGAAGTTTATCAGCTACTCTATTTAGGATTACAGATTTATTTTTGTCATGAAACGTGAACTCCATAGACAAGTAGTTCAGAACTGACTGGTACAGCTGCTCAAGAGCGACATAGGAGCAAGGTTTCTTTTAGCTTCCTGTTCTGCCCTTATGTAGCATTTGTCTTCATGGCCACAAGATAACTCTCCCTCCTCCAGGCATTGTGCTTATGTTTCAGACAAAAAGAAGGAAAAGACAAAACAGAAAGGACAAAATAAAAACAGGTGCAGAACAGCTGAAGCTACCCCCTTTAATAACAAGCTTTCTCAGAAGCCTCAAACGGTGACTTCTATTTCAATTTCACCGTCCTGAACAGTATCATACGAACACCCATCACTTGAGCTGAGTCTGTGAAGCTGATCATGTTTAGTCAGGCACTTTGACACACTGAACAAAGTTGGGGCACTTTTGGTAGAGAAGAATGAAAGGATGAATTTTGGGACGAATATCTAGCAGTTTCTGCCACAAATAGTTTACCAAATATATTATATTACTGACCTATGGGACCCTAGGGATATGTAAAAAGAGATGTTATGACTTGAAATACTTTAGTGAAAGAAATTTTGTTGTTGTTTTTTTTTCCTTGTAGGAAAATTTAGAAATATACAACCTGTGTATTAATGTTCAGTGAGTTATAGTGTTTTCAGTTTTAATATTTTTATTTATACTTAAAATATTATTAAAGACTCAGTATATACTCAGCACTAGGTAAAGCACAATACAAAGTAAACTGTGCAAAGATGATTCTTTCCCTCCAGGAAGTTACTACTGAATGTTGGCAGTGCAGATGAGGGACTCTGATGGAACATATGTAACCAGTGGAACAAACACTGGATAGTTTAACTAAATGAAACATTTGCATATTTTGAAAGTAAAGAAGCAAATGTTTTTTGAAGGGTGGAGAAAAAATCATAGAAGATGAATTTTAAACAAGTTCAGAGTAGAAAAATGTTAAATTTCGTTTAGCTATGACATATTAAATTCTGGTATCACTGGAAAACTTCAGAAAGTCAACACTCCTGCCAGCTGCAGTGAAGATAAGGCATGATCCATAAATTATCTGTATTTCCTGCAGCAATTATTATAAGCAGCTATACTGCAAAAATTGATATTTTTGGGGGTACCTGGAAGAAAGTCTAAGGAAACCTTCATTTTCCTTACCCCAGACTTCCACTGACACATACTACTGTGTCCTAGGCTCCAAGTACTTTGCCCCAGTGATCATTCATTTGTTCCCACATAAGCCCCAGAATTGATAGGTACTGTCCATATATTACTTATGAAGAATATGAGCCAGAAAGTTTTAGTAAATTTCCTAAGTACCTAGGGTCAAGCTTCAGTTCTGTCTGATTACAAGGTCTCTTTTTTCCTCTACCCTTTTCAGGGTATATTTGAAATAAATGAATCATATTCTTGGGAATTCTTGGTTTCGGGGAATAGCAGGAGGAGAGGAAGGGCAGAAGTGTTTTATTCTGTGAAGACTGCCATCTTATTGAAGGATGCCCCATTCTGTAAGGTGGAGGAACAATGTGAGATCCCTATGCCATATGTGACTCTGCCAAACCAAAACAGGATTATTCTTGGACATGTTTGTTATCACTTCATCCAGGACACCACAAGAGTAAGAATTAGTCATTTGTTTGGCCCTGAGATACTGTAAATGTATAATGATTTTTAATAATCACACCTCTCATAATAGGTCTTGCATGTTTTCCAGTAATTATCCCGTATGAAATAAAAATGAACTTAGTCCATCTTCTTTAAACTTGTGATTTATGGAATTTGTCCCCTTGGAAGAAAATAGTATAATAAACTTTTCTTTAGAGAAATAGATTGTACATGTAGAAAACAAATAGGCCAATAACCACATCATTTTTATTCTCTGCAGCAAAACTGTTATTAAAGGTTTGTATACCTGTTTTTATCAATTTTTCTTATATATGGTTTCTTCTAATTTTATTTTTAATATTCATTCGAAGTAAGGCATTTTGTGTCTCATTAGGCGAGTAAGTTCAAATCCTGATACCAGGGAGGTATATGGTAGACTGGGTGCAAGGTGATGAGGAGTGGGAAATACGTTGTACATTAAGAGCACATCTTTCTTTTGAAGCAGGTATTATCTCCCTCTCTCCCACCTTCTCTCTCTTTCTTTCTTTCTTTCATTGCACAAGCCAAAAACGAAGAAAAATCAGCCCACTGTTTATTCTGGTCTTCAAGCCCCATTTTTTCAACTCCTTTGTTAAATACTAGAATATTGAAGTTATTCAATGAACTAGAGAAATACATATACATATAGTGCATGAGACTCTTGGATACACTCTAGTGATTTCTGGGTCCTTGAGGACATCAGAACTTTTGGAAGCAATGTGCATAAAGGTAAAGTTCTTGATGGAACACTGATAAATGGATTACTCAATGCTAAAATGTATCTTGCCATCACTAAAGAGTCAAAATAGCATTAATTTACGATATCATGCTATTGCAAATTGCTTTAAAAGAAACACTTGTTCTACGAATAATTGATAAAAAGGAGTATTTCTTGAGAACCAAATTAGAAATAATTATGTAAGTGATTGATAGGGTTATGTTATTTGGCATCCCCATACAATAATTTCCAATACTGCTAAACTAAAACAGAGGTGGCTAATAAATCTTTTTTCCTACCTTTTGCTTGATATTGCATACAAATAGCTATTTATTTACTAAAAAGAGAGTTCAGGAGAAATGTAGAAATAAATTGAAAAGCCTAATCCATAGAATTTCATGTGAAACAAATGGTTATCATGCTCCAGCAGAAAACCACAAACTAAACACAAAACAGCAGTGTGATTTGCAAAACTGTTTTACAGTATTTCCATGTATTAGAATTTATATTCTCAATCAGTCCATCAAAGATACATGACTAAATGCCCTCAGTATGTTAGACACTTTGCCAGGCAGACACCAGGTACCACAGGGGATTCAAAGATGTTCCTATCCTCAGGGAGTTGACAATCTGGCTAGATAAAAATTCAGAATAATAACCATTCTTCTAAGCCATTTTAAACAAAACTTATGGTTTGAGGTAAAAAAAAAAAAAAAAAGCTGCTTGACAGTTATGGCTTTTTAGAGTGTTCTGTGGAATAAATTGGGTTTCTCTTTTTTGTGTTTAGTGAATCACCCATCATTTACAGTTGAACAGAATAAGCTATTCTTCATTTCTGTGCCTCCAGGGGCTTTGTTTGTGGTTCTTTAAAACTTGTTTAGGTCTGAGTTCCAGAATTTAAAAGGAATATTTAAGTATGAAAACAAGTCTGAGGTAACAAGTAATATGATTAGAGATGATTAAAGGGAAAATGAGAGAGTATCACAAAAGGGTTACCAGATTTTTTTTTAAAGGAGAGAAAAGGGTAGAAAAGTATTTTAATAATTTCTTTACATTAAAAAAAATCATGCCAAGAGTGGCAGACATTTATTTTTCTTCATTACTGAGACTAAGACTGGAGTAATAGGTGCTGTTTTAACATGAGAAAAATAAGAATACTTGTCAGCTAAACCCTCATGTCAGCAAAGGTATTTAAGAGTATGTTTCTGACAAATATTTAGAATTACTGTTCTTTGTTCTATTTGCAAATAGCCTTATTTCTAATGATTACCAAAACAGTGTGTGCTTTCAAAAGTAATTCAGGCAATACAGAAAAGTATGAAGAATTGAAATTCACCTGAATTTCAACCTCTCACTGATACTGTTAACACATATTTTACATTGATGTTATCAGAATTTGTGTGTACGTTCATGTGGCATCATTATGCCAGGCTAGAAATGAACATAGTCTCATATTTTGTAGCTCTTTTTAAACATAAGATTTATGTTTAGAGTATAGCTTACTTTAGGGCCATGGAAAAGCAAGAACATGTTATAAATGACTTGGTGGTATTCCCTTTATGCTTTATATTAATGGTAAGAGATCAGCCTCTGTGCTTTTTGGGAGAGGCATTGGGTTCAAGGTTTCACTCTACCATTTACTGACTATATGACCTTCAGGAGGGCAGTTGTTCAGTTCTATTGCCTTATTGCCTTTTTCTATCAACTGAGAAGACGTGACTCAAGCTCTAAAATCTCATCATCTCAATGCTTTATTTATTATAGCAAAAGAGTATGCCTTCTTAGTAACATCTATTTACACAAAAATATCCTTTTTTATATGTTACTTGCCAAACATTTTAACTTTGATAATGAGTTAGGTTTTCCTTACCAGCAAAAACAAAAAGCAGCAAGTTTATTTTAAAAGTTGGAATTTTATTACTGATTTATTCATGTTAAAATATTCTGCCACTCAAAGAAAAAGTGAAATTTGTTGTTAGAGTATTATACAATGTCCATATTCATTACATACAAATATAGTTTTCATTCCATTATGTTCCACGTACCCCTATGATATGCCAGCTTATCTGTTTAGAGTACTTTTATATGTGTTCAATTATATGTAAGGTTTTTAATGAAGAAAAATAAAATAAGGAATATTTAGAAATATAATTATATAGAGGTCAGAACTGTGAAAATTGCTTTTCTCACAATCACTATAACTTAGCTTTATTGCCTGAATTATATAGTAATAAAAATTATTTTTATACTCCTAGAGTAACCAATGTTCTTGGTAAGAGATTGCAATACATTTAGCTAAACAGAAAATAGTTCGTTCTTTCTTTTTGAGACAGAGTCTCGCTTTGTCGCCAGGCGCCAGGTTGGAGTGCAGTGGCACAATCTTGACTCACTGCAACCTCCGCCTCCCGGGTTCAAGCAATTCTCCTGCCTCAGCCTCCCGAGTAGCTGGGACTACAGGCGCGCGCCACCACACCCAGATAATTTTTGTATTTTAGTAGAGACAGGATTTCACTATGTTGGCCAGGATGGTCTCGATCTCTTGACCTTGTGATCCACCCACCTCGGCCTCGCAAAGTGCTCGGATTACAGGCAGGCGTGAGCTACCGCGCCGGCTGGAAAATAGTTCCATTTCGTAGTCACTTTGGAAACAGTATTTCTCTACTATGTTAGAAGCTATGTGTGGAAATATTTTAGATACTGTGAAATGTTTAAAAACTGACAGATTCTTTTAGCAAAAACCCTTGATCCTATTTATTATTTATCATACTAGCTGCTCTTCATTCAAACAAACATCTTTGAGTTATGGAAAAGAATATAGAGCTGGAGTCAGGATGCCCGAGTCTTAACCTGTTACAAAATGTGAGCACTTGGGCAAGTTCTTTAACTCTCCTGAGCCTCAGTTTTCTCTTATGTGATGAGGATTGCTGAATAATGTACATGAAATGTCTTAGAAATATAAGCTTCAATTATTTTGTTTAGTATTTTATTCTTAAATATTATGTGAGCTCTTGTAAAAATAAAATTCTGAATGAAATACTGAGCTAAGAATTCAGCCATTTAATGTTTACCTCTTCAGAGTTCAACAGCACATAAATAAACATATTGACTTTCTTTGTTGCTCCAGTTCATTACTGTACGTGCTCTCATTCATTTTTCAAGAAATAAATAACATTTTTAGAAATCGCTAACTTCATTTCCTATTCGTAATAGAAGATTAAAGAGAGACAGTTTTGTTGACTGATTACGTGGATATCTTAAATTCCACCAGCTAGAATCTAGCTGAATAATTTAAGTACATGAACTAGAAGAATATATAACAATAATAAACTGACTTCCTTTTGATGGCTCTGAGTATGTGTTTGAATACACATGAAAACAAGCTGGATCCTTTAAAAGATGAAAGTAAGGTTCTGCTTATTAAATTTTAAAATATTTGCTTAACATAAATGGAATGAGTTTTGGAAAGGGAAATATCAAAAAGATACCACGATGATATATGCTGCTAACACATTTTCAGATGATCTATAGAATTTTGTTCTATTTGTCATTAATGCATTTGCTATTGATCTTCTGATTACATTCCTTATTGAAGCATTGTAGGTATATTTTATTGTGTTTTTTAGCTTTTTCCATATAAATATATTACATGTTACTTAAAAACCTCTAGATATAAAAATCTATTATTATCATGTCAATAACAGGCTACCAAAAATGTAAAGGATAGCATTATTTGGCATTATGCTTATTCCTAATTAATATTAACCAAATTTTAAATATGACTTCTAAAAATTTTTACCAGGAAACATTTAAAGAATAAAATATCTTTGAAACGTTAGGTGTATGGATATGTTTGGAACATCCAGATACCCATTCAGATTAGTGTGATATGATTTGTCCTGCAGCTGCTTCAAATTAAGAACAGGTGTGGAAGGCAGATTATGCAAATATTCATATTAATGTAATTGTCAAATTGGTGTGTTTACCATTGTGCTTTTAAAGAGTAGACTGTACTCCTATTTTAAATGTAAATTAGCTTCATTCTTCAGAGCAGCTATTGGCTAATGAAACTTGGTCCTGCCTTAGAAATGAATAATTTCTAATAGACAGTAACACAGTTCTAAAATTTGACATTTTCTTTCCCAGTAAACCTGTTTATATGTAAAAATGGCAATTCTGTATTATTTTTGGTATGGGTATAATCCTGATGTTTTTTTGAAAGTTTAAGTTGATTCTGGCGTTGGACTACTATTTTATGTTATTGTGTTACGTAGTGATTACAATGATAGCTTTTGATCTCCTAATACATTTTCTAATTTAGAACTCATATTAGCTTTTCATCTTTATGTATCTAAACTCTCAATAAATAAGTTATTTCCAGAAATTGCATTACATTTATTTTAATAATAATTTTTCTTCATAGCATCTAGTTACTTTCAATAGTATTTTAATGTTAAATTCTTAAATGCTAATTTTGTTTTTTTTTTTGTTTTTTTGGTTTTTTTTTGCCTTTTACTACTAGTTCATCCACATATCTGTATGATGATTTTGTAATTGCCCAAGGCCATGGTTCAGATACCTCGGTCTAAAAAAGGGCTTTCTCTTAGTCCCTGGCTAGTCTTATAGGCACTTTAATGACAAGTAATATGAGTCATCTATCTACATGAGTGACTAAGGCCAGCGAAAAGGTAGACCAAGGAATCAACCAGAGATGTTTCACAAGTCAGATGTTCCCATTATTTTTTTAGTCCCTTTTTTCTTTAACAAAGCAGAGATCCTGAAGCATTTATAATTTTAATTTGCTTTGGTAGCATGCATTTAGTGCTTACTTTGTGTACCTGGTAATGTGTTTATTTATGCTCTTTCATTTCACAGAATGGACACTTGAGGCTTAGAAAGGTTAAATTACATTATCTAAGGTCATGTAGCTGGTAGTTTGAGCTGGATGTGAATTCACATCAGTCTTATTCTAAACCAGGTGCCTTTTTCTCCTTTGTTACTGATAATATAGTGCCTCTTAGTTGCTGTTCATGTTTTTCATTTTCATTTTCAGAAAATGAGATCAAAATAAAGGGAACGACAAGGTATTAAATGTGAATATTACCTTTTCTTGAATGTCTTCATTGTATGAAACCCAAGTATATTGATTTGTGGTTAAGATAGAGCAAAAGGGCTGGACACAGTGGCTCATGCCTGTAATCCCAGCACTTTGGGAGGCTGAGGTGGACAGATCACCTGAGGTCAGGAGTTCAAGATTAGCCTGGCCAACATGGTGAAACCCCATCTCTACTGAAAATGCAAAAATTAACCAGGTGTGGTGGCATATGCCTGTAATCTCAGCTACTCGGGAGGCTGAGGCAGGAGAGTCGCTTGAACCCAGGAGGCAGAGGTTGCAGTGATCCGAGATCACACAACTACACTCCAGCCTGGGTGACAGAGCAGGACTCTGTCTCAAAAAAAAAAAAAAAAAAAAAAAAAAAAAAAAAATTATATATATATATATAGCAAAGGAAGGGATGAAAGTTACATGAGCTCCACCATGGAGAGGATCTCCATCATCACTGCTAACTGAAGATTCTATGGGAATGGCTCTGAATCTCTTTATTCCCTTGTGTCCTATATCCCCATCATCTCCGCCTGTCAGGAAGCGCTGTTGATATGGCATTGAACTTGGTAATGATATTAGATGTTTACTCTGCAATGTATGAAACAACTTTCAATATGAAAGCAAAAGCAAATGGTAGCGATGGGCTACTACTGGAGTTTTTCTTGGCATCATGAGAATTTTCTTGTCAAATGGTAAGAAATTTTCTGCTGGAATTTTAGTTTTTAAAGCATTGGTCCTCTTCCTCCAGATTTCCTCTCTACTTCACATCAAAATGAGGAGGGGTAAGAGGTTTATAGGGACCAATCATAATCAGAGATGCCAACAAGATAAGCTTCTGTATATGCTACATGCAGTCTCTATTCCTCATGTATCCTTATTGGCAAGAAAAGGAGCTGCCACTGAGACCAACACCAGATGAATAGAAGCTGATCCAGGGGCTGCTGCTGCTTCCCCTCCAGGGATCAGAAGAGGAACTGCCACATCCTCCAGTCCCCTCATACATTCCTAGAGGTGACTGTAATCTGAATTGCTCCCCACTAAGGAATAAAGCATACAGTAAAAGAGATACTGATCCTCTGTGAATTTGGAAAAATTAGTAATACGATCGTGTTTTGTTTTGATATATAGTAGATATTGCAGTGAATCTTCATGCTTCATTCATTGAATCAAGTTCTAATCCAAAAATACACTCCCACAGAAAAAACCACCAAAAAGTAATTGAAGGGCTTGCCTCATCCATAAACTCTGAGGACATCCATGATCAGTTCCTCCGTGAAAACATAATGCCCTATAAAGCACAGTATTTACTGATGCTGACAAAGTTTCTGATTAATTTCGCCACAAAGGTACTTCGGAATTATTTTGAATAGTTTAGTTTGTTGCTGAAAGTGTATCTCTATAAGAATATAAGCTATAGTGAGATTTCTATTAAGAAAAAATAGTAACTTTAAAGATATTTTGTATTTTTTGAAGGAAAAACTCTAAAACAAGCTAAATGGTATATAATACCTCTACTCTGTTACTATGCTGTTTTAGTCTGCCTATTATTTTACTTTTTTTAGTAATTTTATTTTTTCATCTCTTGAAATTAATATGTAAAATGAATTTTTTACATTAAGCAAGAAAGATTTTTGCTTAAAAGTTAATAAATCCCTACATTAAATCCTTAGGCTCAAACCCTATTTCCATACATTCTTGGAAAATCTAAGGTTATTCTGTGCTCAGTGTCTTGATTTGAAATATTCACAATATAGACTTACTCAGAGATTGGAAGCTGGTTTCATATGTCGTGCCAGCCATCCCGAAAGCCATTTCAATAGATCCAGTACCCTGGCATTTGTTTTAGAAATAACTGCATGCAAATGTAGTTTAACATCTGTACTATGTGTCTTAATCCTAACTGGGCATTTTCCATTAGATGTAGTCTGAAAATCACATTAAGAAAAATATATATAATCTGTGAAATTATACTCTGAATGCTCTAAATAGCAAAGAAAGGGTAAATATTCATGTTAAACATAATATCAAGTATTTCTTTTTCTGAACCTCAAATTTTAAAATGTTCATTTCACTTCCTTTAGTACTGTATTATAAACTTGAGCTAAAATTGTGTTTTCCAACTTTTTTTGTTCGGTTTATCACAAAACTTTCCTAAAAATGGAAATGTACTACCATGTCAAATTATTTTCTTACTTTATGTTTGGTACTACAAAATTTATTTTTATACGTCTAATGACAATGCAATTCAGATAAGTTTTATTTTAGTACTCCACTGTTTTTATGTTCTGAAAAGCAGAATTTTGCAACAAGAATTTTGACACTGAACTTTTTTTTTTTCATTTTTCATTTTTTTTTTTTTTTTGAGACAGAGTCTCTGTTTCCCAGGCTGGAATGCAGTAGTATGATCTCGGCTCACTGCAACCTCCGCCTCGTGGATTCAAGCAATTCCCTGCCTCAGCCTCCCAAGTAGCTGGGATTGTAGGCACCCGTCACCACTCCTGACTAATTTCTGTATTTTTAGTAGAGACGAGGTTTCACTATCTTGGCCAGGCTAGTCTTGAACTCCTGACCTCGCCACCCGCCTCAGCTTACCAAAATGCTGGGATTACAGGCCTGAGCCATCTCACCTGGCCCTGAATTTTAATATACTGTAGAGTACTCATGTATTTAATGAATCTAAGAAAGAATATTAAGTAATAAAACACATATGAAGTCATAGGAAATAAACTGACAGGAAGAAAGAGGAGATGGAGTTCATAGAAACAAAGTTATTGTTTGCTGTCAAGAAATTACTATTAAGGCTTTATTTAAAAGAATATCTTGTGTCAATTCTGCATTCATCACAGTTACTTCTTGAAGATAACACTAATAGGACTCCAGATATGTCAGAAATGTTTTTACGTGTTTGACCCTTCATTTATCCTTCAAGAGAAAAGACAGGTGGTGTACACAATAATGAGAAATCTGAAGGGCATAAAGCCCACTTTGCTTTATATGGGGCTCTTGAAGAGCTGGCTTTTGCTTCTCTTTTTGTCCTCAACCCTACATCCCTTCTTCCCTAGAATTAATTTGTTTGACTTTATGGGACTGTCTGTGCTTCTCAGAATACATCAGGGGTCAGACACCTTCAAGTTTTTACATCGACCACTTCTTTAGTCTTAAATGGTCTCCATCTTTACCCCACCAGGCCTCCATTTGTACACTAATGTCCATTTATTCTTACCTAGAGGCCTTTATTATCTCATCTGCCCTGCAAGTACCCTTTATCTATGCTTCCTTTGCCCTTGTGCATACATCTGTCATAGTGTTTACTATGATACTCATCACTAACCATTTGCCTTCCTGATATGTCTGTGCATTCTTGGGGTTAGTAGCTCCTGCTTGACTTTGCAGCTGATTCTTAACCTAGTGAGTGGTGTTCTGTAGTGTCCCACAGAAGTGAGATGGCAGCATATACATAAAAGCTATTTGTTTTGTCTATTGATTATTATATATGTTAAATTTTTGTCTTTCATTCTCCAGATGTTCATAAGAAATCCAGCAATTTTTTTCCCAAAGAGCTTAAACTCTTCTCTTGAATAAAACAAACATGCATACAAATAAGCAAAAACAAAATAGTCCATTCTGCAGGAATATCTTATGTCAGAAGTACCTATTGTCTGCTGCCTTCATGCTCTCTCAAAATATATTAACTGTATCCCTTTAGGAGCGCTATGCACAGCTTTTCTTTTTCAGTGACTTTAGGCACATGAAAAATATTTGATTAGCATTTCTGGAAATTCAAGTTGTATATGTACTCAGTGAACAGGTGTAGATTTTAGCCTGCCCACAGACAGCAGCCACGTCATCTGCCCTTTCCTTGATTTCAGCCTTACCTGTCTGTGGAGACAGCCTGGCTTAAGAGGTGTCCATATGCTCTTTCTATCATTGGCTTCTCTGCTGCAATTTCTAACAAGGGTGCCAATTAGTGCCAGCTATGATAGCAGCTTTTTGAAGTGAAAAAGAAGGGGAATGACTAAAAACAGGGTGAAAAATCTGAATTTGACACTGTTACATTCTGTAATCTTTGTTAAGTCCTTTTTAATCTTAAAAATGTCTTATTTTAAAATTAGTTTAAAATCTTACTTTAGGAATGTCAATGGATTTAATTGGTTAATATAAAGTACTTTAAAATCTGAAATCCTCCAAATACCTATGGTATCTGCATTGGGACAGTGGCTGCCACTAAACTTTCTTTGTTAACCTAGCCTATTTTAATAAAAAGAGCAGCGTTTATTTTACATTTTGAATCTGTTGAAGAAAAATTGCATGAGTATGTAATGTTAAATTACGATAAAAATAAAATATGCAAATACCCATTAATAAACTGTGCTGTGTTGCAATTTTGTATTTAACCCAAAGTTTTATTTTGCCATTTTTACATATTAAGTCGTGCTTTGTACGATGTAAAGTCTAATTAAACAAGCTTGACATTTTAGGGATGGAAAAATATGTTTATAAAACTTTAATTATGGCCAGGTACAGTGGCTCACACCTGTAATCCCAGCACTTTGGGATGCAGAGGCAAGTGGATCCCTTGAGGCCAGGAGTTTGAGACCAGCCTGGCCAACATAGGGAAACCTAAAAATACCAAAATGCTAAAAAATTAGCCAGGCATGGTGGCACACACCTGTAATGTCAACTACTTGGGAGGCAGAGGCACAAGAATTGCTTGAGCCCAGGAGGCAGTGGTTGCAGTCAGCTGAGATTGTGCCACTGCACTCTGGCCTGGGTGACAGGGCAAGACTCTATCCACCCTCATCCCCCCCAAAAAAAGAATTGAAATTATAATAGCAATTTTTAATTACTTCATTTAAGTTTGCAAACAATGAAAAATGAGGGCAAGATCATGACTTTTAATCTTATCTTTGCTGTTCCGTATGGATTATAACCCAAAATTTGCTCCAAAATTTATTTTTAAAGTTATTAAGATTTAATTCTAATTTTCACAGTATGATCATTGACTGAAATATGTATATTAAAGTTATCTTGTTAATTTATAACTTTGATTTCAAGTCACAGAAATTTTTTAAAAATAATAGTTGACTTTATTCAAAGGATATAGAGTTGCTTACAAAATACAAGGCAAAGCTAAGCAAAAATCTGGTCTCAGAAAGAGCAAAAAGCAGAATAGGATCTAATAGGCTATTTGCATCCCCATCACTGGATTTTATGAACTCCCACTGTTTGTTATGCACTTGTCACATACCTGAAAAATCAAGTTCTTAGGAGAGGAAATTTAATTGGCCTAGCTTGTATCACCTATTCACCCTTGAGCCAGTCCCACCAATTTGCATGTAATGGGGTACAGAATGAAGGTAGTTCCCAAAGAAAAATGTGGTGCTGTTACCAAATAGAAGAGTAAATGCTAAGTTGGCAATGTCAACAGATTTCATATATGTTAACTTTGAATTGTTTTGCTTCTAGACTGCAGCCTAGCTTTGACATGAGTTTTTTTTTTTTTTTTTTTCCCTCAAAGAATATTACTCTTCCAACACCAAGGAAACTCAATACTATAGAGAAGTACAGGACAATAGCACTGAGTAATGTATTTGTGTATGAAGATTCACTAATTTATGCAATTTTACCTCAATCTATGCACTATCTTCCTAAGGATTATTAAAAATCAAATTTATTTTAAATAAATTTGCCTTCTATTTAAATAAATACTGTCTAAACTCTTTTAATTTGAATAATTTCTTCTCTTAAGGAAATAGTAATCTCTCATTTAACTTTGTAAATTTGGATCTTCATGTTGAGTTCATTACCAATGAATGGCACTTGTCATGTGCTTACCAGGTAAAAGAAAATATACTGCTTTTAAAACTTTACACTGATCCATGAAGAAAACAAGCATAAAAATGATAAACTTTCATGAACAGATTTCTTTAAAAATGTTCTCCATGACCATGGACCTATCCTTGTTTTTTTTATTTTTTATTTTTTTTGAAACATGGTCTTCCTCTGTAGCCCACACTGGAGTGCAGTGGCATGATCATAGTTTACTGCTAGCTTCTAACTCTTGGGGCTCAAGTCATTCTTCTACCTCAGCTTCCCTCAGTGCTGGAATTATGGACATGAGCCACCATGCCTAACTTGGACCTGTTCTTTAAAGTCACTTTAAATTGGTGGACCTAAGGAATTCCCATTCTGAGCACCATGTTCTCTTCCACCATGCTCTTTTGTTATTCCCACAGATAGCCCACCACCATTTTCACCCACCCAGACTTCTTCCTGATCATGTTGTAGCTCATGATTAAGGATGGCCTTAGACACTCTCACTATTCTGAACCATTCTTTGCGACCCTGCTACAGCATTTGTTCTTCCATTTCTCAAGCTGTGGCTTTTCTTATTCCTACTCCCAAGCAAGCTACTGAATAGTCCTACAGAGAATAACAATATCAGGCAGTATTGATTCTCTAACTTTAGGCTAGTCTTCATTGATTTTTAGCAATTGTTTCACAGGTCTCTGGACACCTTACTCTGCCTCTCTCTCTGCATCAGTTTCTAGCCTTCACCGTACCCTTAAAGCATGTAAGTCACACCCGTTCCCCTCTTCTCAGTGACTTTACCTTGCACTTCAGAAAAAAAAATTAGAGACCGCCGGGCAAGAACTCCCTCTGCCTCTCTTACCTCTACTCCCAAAACAAACTTACATTGGCATCTCCGATTATATCCCTTGTATCATAATAAGATCTTCTCTCCAAGGCCAATTTCTCTTCCTGTGCGTGACAGCTGCCCCCGTCCACCTCTTCCAGAACCTCATCCTGTCAGCTGCAGCGCATCTTCATTCCTGTGTCTTCAGTCTCCCATTTATCGGTGTGCCTTCCCTTCCGACCTTTAAAAACAAACGCCAATTAAACAAAATCACATTCATGCATCCCTATTAGTTTTATATCAGACAATTATCTTAACCATGTTTTTCTTTCTTCATCATTAGGCCATTAGAAAGAATTGTTTACACTTCAACTTCCATTCTTTTTCCAACGTATTATAACCTGGTTCCTTTCCTTACTACCTGTATTAGTCTGTTACCATGCTGCTAATACAGACATACCTGAGACTGAGTAACTTATAAAGAAAAAAAGGTTTAATGGACTCAAATTCCACATGGCTGTGGAGGCCTCACAGTCATGGCAGAAGGCAGAGGAGGAGTAAAGGCACATCTTACGTAGCGGCAGGCAAGAGAGCGTGTGCAGCAGAACTCCCCTTTACAAAACCAGCAGATTTCCTGTGACATATTCACTATCATGAGAACAGTACTGGAAATAGCTGCCCCCATGATTCAGTTACCTCCCACCTCGTCCCTCCCATGACATATGGGGATTATGGGAGCTACAATTCAAGATGAGATTTGGGTGGGGACAGAGATAAACCATATCACTACCTTTCTGAAATCGTTCTATTGAATATCATTGACCACCTCAGAGAGTTGAATTCAATTTTCATGTTAGTAGATCCTGTCAAAACATTTGAGACTTTTGATAACACTTATCTTGACATTCCTCTTCTTTGTGTTTTGTTGGCTTTTCCTCATCTCTTGTCTATAACTTTTTCTGTTAACTTTTATATCAGTGGTGCTAAAACTCTGGCTGCACATTATCATTACTTGGGATGTTTATTTGTTAAAATGTCTGGTCTCCACCAAGCCCAGTTAAATCAGGAAGTTGAACCCGACCATCATTATGTATACAGAGCTCTATGTGTGATGCTGACCCACAGTGCAGGCTGAGAACTGCTCCTTTAGATGACCTCACTGCCAGAACTTATCCACTCCCTGTGGCATTACCACTACATAAAGTGCTGATTCTCAGGTATTTGTATATCTTGCCTCATCTCCTGAACTTAAGTCTTGTATACCCAGAAGTCTGTTAGGAACATCTACCTAGATGTTCAGCCGCCAACTTCTCATTTCCTATTTCCAAATTCTCTTTCATTCTTTAAGAATTGTCTTTGTTTCTGCTATCTTTCTAGTGGTATCACAGTCTGCTTCCAATGCCGCTTATCCTTTATTCTCTCACTTAGTCACTCAGGTAGTCATCAAAGCCTCAGAAGTTAGCCTGTCCTCAAATTGGGTATCCTTTTTTCATGTCACTGCTACTGCTTTGGCCCTTACCAGAAGCAACTGTCTGATGCATCTTTGGGAAACTTAAGCTGCCAGCCAATTCCAGTCTGAAGTCACACCCTCATGATTTCTACTTGTCTTAAAAATAAATAAATAAATAAATAAATAAACAATCTACTAATTCCCAATCTGCAAAACTCTTCATAATCCAAATCTTCCTAGCCTTGCCTCTCAGCTGCTGGCCCCATTTATAGCATACTCCTACCAAAACTATAACATTTTGTAGGCATAATCCTAAACCCTTTCCATTCTCCCTTTTTTTTCCTCACTTTTTTCCAAGTAATGAATTCCTACTAATTGGGAGCCAGCTAGAAAATGCCTTCTTTCAGTATGGTCAAACTGTTCTTTTTATGTCTTCAACAATTTTGTCTCTAATACATTTGTCTCTTCAACATTTGTCTCTAATACAGCAACTTTAAAACTTAGGATCAATGGATAGAATTCAGCATTTATGAACTTAAATGGAAGAAAAAACTTATTCTTATATATATTTTCACTCCTAATTGAAACTCAACATATTCTTCTACTATGAATGTAGGCAACACACCACAGTAGTGTTAGCAGTATCTGTGACATTGTCAGTGATAGGAATTACAAAAAGTGTTTCTGTCTCATCACAGTTGGTAAAAGTATCTAGAAATATGACCAGGTATAGTGGCTCATGCCTATAATTCCAGCACTTTGGGAGGCCAAGGAGGGAGCATCACTTGAGCCCAGGAGTTCAAGATCAGCCTGGAGAATATAGTGAGATTTGTCTCTACAAAAATTAAAGAAAGTTAGCTGAGCATGGTGGTGTGCACTTGTAGTCCCAGCTACTCGGGAGACTGAGGTGGGAGGATCACTTGAGCCTAGGAGGCGATGCTGCAGTGAGCCAAGATTGTTCTACTGTACTCCAGTCTTGGCAACAGAGCGAAGCCCTGTCTCAAAAAAAAAAAAAAAAAAAAAATCTCGAAATGTTATTTGTGCCCATTACTGAAAATTGTAGTAGTTGTTATGCCTGCTATAATATCTTATTATTTAATGCCTTAATAAATAACATACTTATTAATATTTCACAAATGTGGCTTTTTTAATATTTCTATAACTGAATCTCAATATAATCCATTTTTTTCTAATGCTTTATTTTATTGTATGCAACTGATTTTTTTTTTTTCTCTGAGAAGGTGATTCTAGATTTTATCAGATTGCCAAAGGGGTTCACACATGGACACACAACAAAAATCAGAGTCCATGCAAATGGCACTTACGTTGTTGTTTTTTTTTTCCACTCTCCTTTAAATGGAGAGATCATTTTCATTCACCTTTATATCGCATGAGTAATACAGTTTATAGGTCATAGTAGGTACTGAAAAAACATTGACTAAATTAATAATGGACTAAAAGAATGAAAAATTATCTATCATGGAAATATCATAAACAGAAGGCAATACTTCTCAAATTATGACCATAGATCTTCTAAATCACAATAATCAAGATCCTTGTTAAAATGCATATCCCTGGACACTATCCCAGATCTTTTGAATCTGAATCACTAGGAAAGGAGCCTGGAATATGCAATCATAACAAGCTTCTCCAGAGATTATTTTACATGCTCAAGTTTGGGAACCTGTATAGTAGGATATATGATACACAGCAGCCTCAAAATAAGTAAATAAATAAAAGCATACATTTTTACAAATAATTTTACCTTTCTGGACTTTCTTTCCTTCCTCAGTCCACACCATGGTCTTCTCAATGTTGTACAGGTTTTGGACTCTATCTGTGTCACAAAAGGAAGTAAGACAAGGCTAACTACATCAGAATAAAGAGTGAAAACTTTTTAGACATGCACTTATACAGATTTGGTCCTCTGGGGCACTTAGTCCCAAGAGAACAACTTCTGTGATCCACCTGTCTTGTGGAATACTCCAAACAGTTTATAAGTACCATTTCTCTTTTCTTCGTCTCCTCTATCTGACCTAGGAAATTTAAAATTTTTTTTTCAGAAATGGGCTAGAGAAGGATGAAGTTATATGAATTTGCAAAGCTAAAATATGTCATCCTGGTACAACCTAATAGCTACCTTGTCCCTGGGACAGTTTCCATCAGATATGATGGATGTCCTAGAAACAAGCAACCGAATGAGCAAACACAACAAAACAATTAGAGGGGCAGAAGGCAATCATCCATTTATTTTTGTTATTGTTTTAAAGTTTGATTTGTTTTATAACATGAAGAATGTCCATACTTCTTGCCTAGCTGAACATTGTTTTTTTTTTTTTCATTTTTGTACTTTTAAAATGTAGATCAGTCCTATGCCTTGAATATTTGACCTTCCAAATCTCATGTTGAAATTTGACCCCAAGGTGGGGCCTCATGGGAAGTGTTGGGGTCATGGGAGTGGATTCCTCATGAATGTCTTGGTGCCATCCTTGTGATGGTGAGTGATGTCTCACTCTATTAGTTCCCACAGGGCTGGTTGTTAAAAAGAGCCTGGTACTTCCTCCACTCTTGTTTCCTCTCTCATCATGTGATCTCTACTCATGTTTCCCCTTCCATTTCTGTTATGAGTGGAAGTCACTTGAGGCCCTCACCAGATGCAGATGCCAACACCATGCTTCTTGTATAGCTTGCAGAACTATGAGCCAAATAAACCTCTTTTCTCTATAAATTATTCAGCCTCATGTATTCCTTTATAGCAACACAAATGGACTAAGACAACCACTATTCCATTCAGATATTATTTTATCCTAAATATTATAAGACACTAAAGTTTTTTGTTTTTTTTTTATTGCATTTTAGGTTTTGGAGTACATGTGAAGAACATGCAAGATTGTTGCATAGGTGCATACGTGGCAGTGTGATTTGCTGCCTTCCTCCCCTTCACCTATATCTGGCATTTCTCCCCATGCTGTCTCTCCCCAACTCCCCACACCCTGCTGTCCCTCCCCTATTTCCCCCCAACAGACCCCAGTGTGTAGTGCTCCCCTCCCTGTGTCCATGTGTTCTCATTGTTCATCACCCGCCTATGAGTGAGAACATGTGGTGTTTGATTTTGTGTTCTTAAAGACACTAAAGTTTTAAACATGTTAAAGAAAAATGTGAGGGTCGTTTCAACCAACCTCAAAAAACAAATTATATTAAATAATTTAAAATATTTTCATTTGTTAGGAAGGGCCAATATATAATATTAATACTATGTATATATTATATATTTTTCTATGAAAACTACACTTCATCAACTTTGCAAAAAAGTATTCTCTCTCTTACAAGTCATTTCACCTTGTCACTAAATATAAGCACACCCATATTAACGTCTTGCTTTGCTCCACCAGGTGTCTAAAAGGAAAACAATATTTCTTTATTCATACAGGAGAGTCTTTAATATGTATCGAGAAGTCTACTGATAGGTTGAAAACAGATACAATGAGTTTTGGAATTTTTGCAACCTTTATAATACATACTAGCATTTTATACATAGTAGAAACAATGAATCTTTTTATCTGAAAATTGAGTACTGTTTTAAAGCAACAATGACAGCTAACAAATAAGTATATAGCTAATAAATGGTAACATATGGGTACCTGCACTGTTCTAATTACTTTACAATTGATATATTTAATAATACTATGATAATGTTACTTATTATCCTCTGTCTAGAGAGAGAAGACAAGAGAAGCTAAACATTTTGCTCAAGGTCACACCACTAGTAAGTGTAAGATCTGAAGTTCAGCAGACTATCTCCAGAGCCAGCATTCTTAGGCTCAGCACTAAATGACTTACTCTTTATTGTTTTTAAAAAAAATTACAATGATTCACATTTAATTGAAGAATAGATTTCTTCTGAAGTTTATGTTGAAAGCCTGTTACAGTACATTGTCTGTCCTTTTCACTGTTGAAAGTTTCTTTGGTGCTTATTTGAAACAGATGCAAGCACTTAAAATATCGGTTCCCATTGTGTTTCCCTGTGATTTGCTGGAGTATGTCAGGTTGCCTCCAGGAGATCCATTTCTTAGTGACTGTCTGATTTTATTCGTCTTGCTACTTCTTTACAAACCTGCAGCTTCATGGATCTGTTAAAGCATGGTTGATCAGAGTTTTATTGCATCTCTAACCAACATTCTGTCTCCGCCTGTCATAAAAAGCTTTAGGGACACCATGAGAAGAACCTGAGTGGGTTTCTCAAAGCACAATTTCTTCAACCAAGCCTGTTGGCAAGATATGATGGCAGGCTAATGATAGTGCAAAGTTTATTCTCACTTACTTTCAACTGTAGAAACTAATACTTAAAAGCCTTTGCCTTTCATTAGGTTACTTTACGTCTAAGTTACTGTGTTCGACTTTCTCTTTTCACAAATTTTGCCTTTTAACTCTTTATTTGTATTGAGTGTTTAACTGTTATGTTTCATAATTTTCCATGCAAAGCGACAGGGACAGGGAAATGTCACTGTGAGCCCTCAGTGTCAGACAGTTCTGTCTCTTGTCCCTGTGGATGGGGATGAATTACAGTATCATTTTAATGTGCTTTATTTCTCTCTCTGGTAACAGGAATGATTTGATAGGAGTGTTTTGGTTAGTCAGTGTTTCTGGTTAATAAAAATAGGATATATCATAGATTTTAGGGAATAGAAAAACAATAAAAATATACTGTATACCAATACAAACATATCATTGTTCATGAATCAAAAGGCTCTTCCTGGTCTTATTTTTTTGTCAAGGTTATACCTTTATTAAATTTAGGAAATATTTGAGATAGCATCTGAAGAAGATATGTTTGGAATTTGGTTAGGTTTACAGGAATTATGTTTCTGAGTCGGTTGAGCTAAGAATGGGAAACATTCTCATGGTGAAGCCTCAGGCAGCTTCCATCCCAAAACTACAAAATTAGTAGAATTCTAATGAAAACCTCCTTTTTAATGAAATCCTTTTGATATTTTGGCATCTGTATCCCTTAAATCTATAACTATACACTTTTGTTCCATAGTATTTTTGTGTATTTTTATTATTGTACTTGTACATCATCTCAATATTTCCTGTTTATGTACTCCTCCAGGAGTGAAACTTACTCTCTGTATCAACCCTTCTGACCTGACTGGGATGACAAGACTCCATAATCCCAACATGTTTTGTTAACGCTAGGGACACAAATATTGATATTTTATTTAACTTAGGTGCTCTTGAAATAATTTAAGGTGACGTTACTTATTTATAAAGTTTAATTTTCAGTATTAAATATAAACAGTGTCATGGCAGCTTTGGAGTTACTGTGACAATCACTTTTTTTAATGTAGATGAGTGTCTATCTGAGGGCTTTATTACTGTTAGTCTGGTTTATTGTTATGGTATGGAATAGCATTTCATTTTTTAAGGATGCTTATGACCTTGTTAAATAGCAGTCCAAAAATCATGTGGCTTGTTTTGATTTTAACCAAAGTTACAGCTGCCTAGCTGTAAAGCAGTCAGTTTCTCTTATTATGACTAGTTCTTCAACTTGTACTGTTTTAAATTGCCTGCAATTAGCATATTTCAACCTTATTTTTAGGTTTAAATTGCAGTGTGAGAGTGTACTCTCCTCTTAGCTAATTAGTGCTATCAAGGAACAGTAGGTTACCTCATTAGTACCATGTGCATTTAATTAAAGAAGAGAAAATTGGAGTTAACCTCATAGTTAATATTTTCACAGAGTGCTACAATGCCAACACCTTCAATTGGAGTCACACCCCTGTGTATCTAATTATGCACTGGTGACAAATAAGGTTAGCAAGGGTACCACAAGGCTGTTGACAAAATAATTTAGATGAAAATGTATTTGTTGAATTCTGACAGCAAAATATAACTTGAACATTTTCCCCCCAGTCTTCATCTGTTAGCATCAGGTGACATATTTCTTCCTAGGAAACAGGAGGAAAAGGATATTTTGGAAGCCATTTTTTCCTGTTTGAATTGATGTTCCTCTTATCCTCAAGAAAATGGCATGTATCATGTAAAACATATACAATTCATTTCTTAAACAGAACCTCTGAACTTCATAGATGTATTTGAAAAGAATTATTTATAAGATGTAATATTTACATGCATCAAACCACTACAAATACTCCCTGACACCCTTAACACATCCCTCCTTGCTTTTCTTCTTTTCTGGTATAGTTATAATTTCCCTTGTGTATCTTATGAATGGGGATCATCCTTTCATATCATACATGAAGTCTAAGGATGTGTTGTCACATGGTCTATTCAAATGCAGTGTAATCCTTTTGCCCTTCAGACAAAATCTTTGAAATATCTAATGCTACTTAGGTAAAAAATGACATTCCATGTCATTTATCAATAAATAATCACTTTACTTTTACAGATAAAAATGCAAACTATACATTTGAGTATATAGAGTAGTTTTCAATGCAAATGGTACAATTCAACAGGTTTTAACAGATATTATGGAGGTTGGTTGCATAGTCTTAGATACATTTTAGTGGCAATAATTTTTATATAATAATGCATAACCACAGCCGTTTATTTAAAGAGATTATTGTGATTGTTCTCATATGACACGGTAGGACAGGATTTATGTTCATTTATGTTGGTTATAAGTGATTACAAGTCAGAGGTTAGCTTTTTCAGAATTAGAGATGATTACATTTTAAGAACAAAGAACATTTCATACACTAAAATTGCAGTGTCATTTAAATATATAGAAGTATTTATGATTCTTAGCTTACAAGTGGGAAGAAAGGTTCTTAAGGCAAGTTCATGGTACATAATCAGTGAATTTTTTAGTTATAAGTTAATTTATTATGATCCAAATATTCAACTTTCCATCAGCCAAATTATTTCTATTTTTAAAATCTATACTAGTTAACTGTGAGACAATAGTGGAATATTCTTGTCTATTTTGACCTACCAAGATAATAATCCCAAAAAATGATTTTTATAAATGGTAATGTACATTATTAGCATAAGCCTTAAGATTGAAAAAAAAAAGCCAACTCCTCATTCTCTTTGTTTAACCTAGGAATTGCTTCCAGAAACAAAATTATGTATCTGTGGCCACTCTTCTGGTGATGGGCATCCTCACAACACATTTGCAGTAAGTTACACTGGGCAATTAGAAATTCAGCTACTAAGCACAAGGCCATAGACCCAGTCCCACTAAATAGATTATATATGATTTTTTATAGCCAGTCCCTTCCACTGGTGCCATTGGTGCAGATAATCAAGATATGACTAATGTTAAGATACAGATGTAATTACTTGATTTTCTGTTACTTCTTTTGTTCTCAGTTCAGTTATGTTTCACTAGATATAGAGTTCACAGCTTCTGTGAGTTGATGGCATTAAAGATATTAAAGATTACCTTAAACATAAAGAGGCTATAACACTGCTATACTTTTCTTGAACTTTTAGGAATAATTTGATGAGAGAGTGCTGATACTAAGAAAATAAATAAGTGGACATAGATTGTGGGTTGATGCAATACATATTTTAGAACAAAATTGCTGTTCCATGTTCTTCAAGTTGTCATATAAATATACCAAAACCTTTTAAACATATTTGGCCACCAGAGTGTAACTTGTCATTTTGGACTGTAATATTTGGTGAAAAATGCTTATGTCACACAATTCTCGTACCAGTTAGCCTTGAAAATGAATAGTAATCCTCAAGTCTCCATTCAAGACTTTTTAAATAAAGCAACTTCGTGTTGCTTGTATTCTTAAGAAATCTCTAAATATATAAATCATGTATTTTTACATATAGGCAGTTCTTCACATTCATGGGTTCTGTAACTGTGGATTCAACTAATCACAGATCCAAAATATTTGGGGGGAAAATGGAGGTTACATCTCTACTGAAAATGTTCATACATTTTTCTTCTTATCATTATTATTGCCCAAATAATACAGTGTAGCAACTATTTATACAGCATTTTTTACATTAAGTATTATAGGTAAGCTAGAGATGATTTCCAGTATACAGGAGGATGTGCATAGGTTATATGGAAATAGTACATCATTTTATATAAGGGACTTGAGCAATTATAGATTTTGGTATCTATGCATGTCATAGAACCAATCCCCTACACATACCAAAGGACTACCATACACAACTTATGCTTATTTCCTTAAGAACTGATGTATTAGGCTTAGTGGGCTAGAGTATTCCTAAATTGACTCAGCCAAAATGTATTTACTTTTTACTACCCTATACATAATATTTTCTAATTATAATTGACAAAAAACAACAAAATTAATAGTCACATACAATCAGTGTCTTCCTGAATGAAGAAATATCTAATTTCATACTTTGATTAAAAAGATAGAAAATGTTTCCAATATAAATACTGTCAAATTAATACAGGATATTTATGGAAAATATGAAACTTTTAAAAATGTTAGTTGCAATACAAAAATAAACTCAAAGGTAAAAGCAGCAATAACATATCCTATTCTATAGAAATAGTGAATGTCGAAAAAAAAATAGTGAATGTTGAGGACTGGTAATAAATGTTATATATGCAGGCTTCAGAGAGATCTGAAATTACCTGGTTTGGGGTCTCATTCATTTTAATCCTATAGTATTTGGCCCCCCTAAGCTTTTTTGTAGTAACATTTGAAAAAACATAGAAAAACTTTCAAATGGTGGTAAGTTTTGCTGATATAATGTAATTAAGTTTATGTGAAAGATTAAAATAATATTAATTTCTAAGTATTCTCTGTATAATTTAAAGGAAGATAAATTTTAGTTAAATATCAAATGCAATTATATACTTTAACTTTATAAAGAAAATTAATTTAAAAATTACTCTTAAAAAGATTGTGTTAAAAATGGGACAGTTTTCCTAATTAGTAACACTTTTTCCTGAAATAATACCAATGGAAAAATTGTCTTCATTAGACCGAAGAGTGAGCTGGCTTAAGTGCTAATAGTATTTGCTCTTTATCTAAAACTACTTCTACCATTTAAAATAAATCTCTATTCTACTGATGAGAGAAAAGAAATCTATCACATCAAATCTTTATATTTTCACTGACATCTTTTTAGAATGAAAATGAGATATGTAGAAGTCAAATGATTCACCACAGACCATGTAATTTCTCAATGGTAAGGTTGAATTTGTCACCCAAGTTGTTATCACCAGTGTGCTGGTGTTTCCAAAGGTATCCCAAATTGTTCTTGGCTGCCTTGAGTGCAGTGTTGAATAGAAGCTTGAGTTTCTTCCATGTGTCTAAGACTGCATCTCATCTCTCAGAAAGAAGGAGTATCAGGATGAGTTAGTGAGGTCTGATCTGGCTGGTGGGGAAGGAGGAGCATGGCCCTGCATTTGCTTGACGTCAGATGTTTGCCATCTCCATAGTGTGCCAATTTCATACTTCATATTGGTCATTGAGTGGCTTTACAAATGGGGCTTCTTGACTTCACAACACAAGGGAAATACTATTTAAATAATATTAAATGCTTATTTTCCTTTATTGATTATTTTAGATATAAACTTCAGCATGCTAAAATTGTTACATAATGTGATTTAAAATCAGTACACTAACCAGAACAAATACTATATTATTCATAGATGAAAATTTCTATGAGATGGACATGGTTGTCTTTTAGTATTCATTGTATTTATAAGTACCAATATGCCATAGTGGTAGTCTAGAACACTGTAAGAGTACTGGTGGACTAAAAGGAAGAAAGAGATCAAAAGGATAGATTTGGTACCTAACGCCAGCCATATGCCTTCATCATCTATGTAACTGACATTTATAATAAATTGTAAATTATTATAATACTTTGAAAATTTTAAGAGACCCGACATAATGCCTATCAAGGTGTTAATTTAATATCGCACATATTATTTCCATGGTTGGTCCGCCTTCACACACACACACACAAGCCAAAATTTTCAGGCATGTGTTTCAAATTGGTGTATTAAATTAATTTTTACTCTTCCTAGCACACTCAATTCACTTAAAAAATAAAAATCGCTGAGGTTTATTAATAAGTCTGAAGTGCCAAAAATTGCAGGGAGAGAAAGCCATTTACATTACCAAATGAAGGTTAAAGCCCAAATTATCTCAAGGAAATAATATTACATATTTGATATTAAACAGAGGTCAAAAGCTATCACACCATCCTCTTTCAGATGTAATTGTGTGAATTTACAAGCAAAACATGCAATAAAAATGTATTTTCATAGTGGTTTTTCTGGTGTTTTGGCGTATTGATAACCATCAAACATTGTCCATCCCCTGAGTATTGTCCCTCCCTATTATCACATTGTTGAACTGTAGTGCTATTTTAATGTACTTGCTAATGAATTATCTTTAATGTGCCTCTATCAATTTATTGCAATACTGGGCAGTAATTGTATGCACTGATCTTTATGTGAAAATTGTGATTCTGATTTTTATCTACTTGTATTTAAAAGAAATATCTGGACTCCTTCATTTGTATATTTACTATTCTAATAGTAACAATATAATGCCCTTATTATAACTTTGAGTTTAATAGATAAAAAAGCATTAATTTCTGGCTTTAAAAAGAAAGGGTATCAGAGTAAGAGAGCTTCATTGTTAGAGAATACTTCTCAGTGCTTGCTTTTCACATTCAATTTTTTCAAATAGTGTCTAGTTTAATCTGAAAAAAACATCTTTACTTATTTTACTTTTCTTTCAAACTTCGGTACTAGGATACATGCCTTTCTCTTTTTTCCTGCCGTATCAAACAGCTTTACAAATGACTAACTCTGCCAAGATTCTAAATTTCACAATCTTTGGCTTCCTTACAAGATAGCAACCCAAGTTTGTTCACTACTCTTTAACTATACCCTGTTGACACCTCATCTGCCTGAATGACCTCATTAACACCTATCTGCAAGTAATCTTACTGTTAGTCTTGCCTACAGGTTTTTACACCTAAGTGAATACTATTTTACATAGGATTCTGCCAGTTAGTTCTAACTGCTAAGGCAATTATGTGGAATGCTTAGGGTCTTTGTCTTTGGCTCTTATTTTTAAAAGCTTTAGCATTGAGCCAGATGAATCTTTTGATGAACAAAATATCTTGTACCTATAATCTGAAAATGAAACTTGACTGGCCTTGGTCTAACTGCTTTATTATCCATTCAAATTAAATTACGTTGGCCACATTTGATCTTTCTCCCTACAGGTCTTTACTATGATTATCTCCTGAATGGTTCATTTTTAATGGAGATGCTGGATTGGAAGAAATAAGAAAACAGGGATAGTGACACTTTTTAAAGTATCTTTTTATTTCTGTTCTGAATTCATCTCTCTCTCAAGGCTTTACATAAATCCTACACAGCACCAAATAATCCACTGTGTGGGCTCTACAGTCAGCTTTCTGGTTTGATAGTTGGACCAGTTCCTTGACTTTGCTTAGCTTCATGTTCTCAGTCTGTAAAATAATAACAATACTACCTACCTCATAAAGTGGTAATGGGAATTAAAATTGATAACCCTAAAAAGTATTTAGCATGATGACTAACACATAGTAAATATGCAATAGATGTTGAGTCAGTATCGTAACAGCATCAATATACTTTTGCTTGGATGAAAGAGGCAATTCTGTTGGATGTAAATTTAAGTGTATTTTTGGTATTAACACTAAAAGGGACATTGGGTATTGTTGGGTCATAGCAAAGACAGATGGCAGTGTTCCCCCATTGAGAGGAGACTTTATATTAATCAATTTAAGTTGAACACTGACTTACTCACTCACTCACAAAATACAGTGTCATCCAAATGCTTTCTGATTAGTTAAGTGGATGACAGCTAAGTAGAAGAGACAGAATTCTGCCTCACCAGACCTAAATGATGCCTGGCAGCCAAGAAGACTCACAGCTAAAATATGTAAGGAAAAGTGATTGTCCCCCAGTTGTATGTATCCAGTTAGAGCACATGAAGATACAAAGTTAGGAAATGCATGCAGCAATGTTGAATTACCTCTAATTTTTTCTTCCTTTCTACATTATAAATATATTAGCAAAGCATAACTAGAAGTTAAATTGCTACTTATTATAGTATTGATAGTTTTAACTAACGTGCTGAAAATAATTAACCAAGGATAATGTTGCAGTAATTTTTTTCACAGTACCGTTTTTATAAAAGCTGGTTATAAGATTTAACTCTTTGCATTTGTATAAAGATGTGTGGTATACACTTGAATTTATTGTTTTGCTGTGTTATTTTTGAGTAGTTTTTATTGAGTATGATGATACTACTCATACTACAGCCCTTCAGTAAGAAATAAACTTAAGATAATGAAATGTTTCTAACACTTACATTATAGATTATTTTGTTAATGCCAGAAAGATTTAATACAGTGACCATGTTTAGGGCTACTGTTTAAAAGTTCCAGATGCTGTATCTATCTGAACAGAATAAAAGTTTTTGTTTTTAAAGCCTTGACTGACATTTGTATGTAATTTCTTGATTAATCTTTTTTCCCTACTGTTATTTAACATATTAGTAATTATCTTTACACACCCCTCTCAACTGGAATGTAAGCTCCCTGAGCTCAGTTTGCTCTAGAAAACTCTCCTGAGTGGTTGCCCCTCGCCTTCTCTTTCTTTGTAGTATTTGAGATTGCCAAGAATTCTCTTGATGTTGGTTCCAAGAAGGACCAGTAGTAGAGATTTTTCAATGGAACTCGTCCTTGAAATTTATAATGAATAATTAACTCCCCTTGATGATTCACCAAACCATTAGTGTGGCAGAAATTGGGGGCAGATGAAAGGATTATTTATTTAGTTACTGATTTTGCTGTTAATATGTTTTTCAGCAAATAAATTGATACACACATGAGAGTATGTATGTGGCAATAATATGCATTTATGGTACTTACTAAGACAAACTATATTTTTCTTTTCACATTTTAAAGTTATTTTTCAGGAGCTATTAGTGATAGTCTTTACAAATATGAACTGTAATCGGCATTAACTTCCAACAGTTTGCTAAATAGTTTTTGTATATTTCTAAATATCACTTAAGAAAATGTGTATTCTGTATTTATTATTTGTATTTGTGATCCCTATTTCTGCATCATCTTGTTTTAGCAAAACTGAAAGTTGCAGAAAACACTTTGTCATTTTAGTGTATAAGTCTTCAGAATTGTGCACATACACATACAAACATACATCTATACATACACATATCTAAGCACTATATAAAAGAGTGTGCTTGTGTTTTTATTCAGTTCTATGTGCAGTTCGTTTTTCTTTCCTCTTGAAGTTACATTTTTTTTTAGATTTGTAATTTTCATTAGGCAAATGAATGTTATGCATAGGATTAAAAAATTATGGAACCAAATGTTTATAACTGGCATAGTTTATGCAGTACTGTATTTACTTTAAAAATATTTCTAAATACCCAGATTTTTAAAATATAAATTTTGATAAATAGGATGCAGGTTAAGCATCACAGGACTTCCATTGACATTAAAACTTAAACCTGAAAGAAAACAACAACAACAAAACTTAAACCTGAAACTACATACTGTACTTTAACAGTGGAGTGCAGAAAGCCTACTCTCACTGGAGATTTTTTATGCTGTAAATAACTTTATACATCATGCAATTTAGATGAAATTCTACTTGCTTACTTTCAACTAATCATATTGTTTATCATAATAATAAATTTTGTGTAAATAGATTCAAACTGTTAATAAGATAAAGTCTAAGTTAGAGAATTCAAAATTGAACTTTAAAAATACTTAGCATCAAGAATAGTTTGTAATGCTCAGACTCTGACAATCGTGCTCCTTGAGCATCTTTCCATGAAGTCATGATTTCTTTTCCACCAGACTTCCCCCTGATCTCTCTTAAGGGAGATATTGTGAAATATTTTACAATATTGGAAGAAACCATCTACTCTTTAGATTTAAAGTACCAGTTATAGCATTATACTTCAGACTACATATGTTATATATTTAATATTTTATAAATAATGCTTTAATAATTTTAATTTAGAATTTTATATGTAGAATATTTAGTCTGGCATACAACAGACAATATAGAATGAGAGTAAGAAACTTCATCATAAGAGATTATAATAAAGGGAAGGCACCAAGCAGACATCTCAGCAATAAATTCTCATTACATTAAGCATAATTCATAAATTCACAGAGTTTTGTAATTGTCGAGGAAAAGTGTTACCAAAATGATGTTCTCAGAACTGAAGAAACAAGCTTAAAAGTTTAGGAATTTGATATAACTGGAGTATCATGTACATATACCTAAAGAACATTTTCTGGTCTATAGATCATTAATACAAAGTTGAGACAATTAATATGAATAACAAGTGTACTGTTGTTTTATCCCTATTTTCTTCCCTATTCTTGTTGCCTGTAAGTTGTAGGTATAAGAGATTATATTTCTTAAATTGTTTTGTATTGAGGCTGGAAAACATACTTTTTTGCGTATCTATTCTTTTCTCCTTTTATATTACCTGAGTAGTCACTCCGCTGTTTTGGAAGGGTTGTGGCCTGGTACCACATTGCCAAATTGCCAAAATTTGTCTGCTTACCATCTGTTTTCATCTTATGTGGACTGATAGTGTATTATAGTTAAAAGGGGCCTTATAGTTCATCTAATTCAACTTGTTTATTTTACAGTTGAGAAAAGTGTTAAAGAATCGAAGTGACTTCCTTAATAACCATCGATTATTTATTGAATTCAGGAGGGAGCTACTGATGATCTGATAGTTCTTTAGTCTTGGTTTATGGTTCATATGTATTAATTTTGCCAGCCTGTTTATTATTTTAGTTTTAATTCTATGTATCTGTCAAATAAGGAAATCACTCTGTTTTTCCAAATGTTGTTAATCATATTTATCTATGAAAAAGTTTTAAAAACCAGATAGATTTCATGATTACTTTTGCTATTACCATTCATATTACCTGACTACATGTGGTTTGTTGAGGACAGTTTTAAGGTCTCAATAAGATCTATGAGATAGATTGTTTTATTTATAGGTCAAGGTTTTAGAGAAATTTAGAGAAAAATTTAAGGTTTCTCAGTGATTTCCTTAGAAATATTTTAAAGTGAATTGTGAAATTTCAGACTGTTGATTTATTGCTTATGTTATTTTATTAAGACTTCTGCTAGGAGAAAAAGGACACTTTAAAAACCTATATGAAATAGAAATATAGTTTCTACTTGTTAAAAGAATCAGCCTAATGGTTCCCAAGCCTTAATCCTTTACATTTTCTCTTTATTTACACTACACATTCAAGAAGGATCAATTGCTTTATAGAAAGGACCAAAATCTGAGGTATCCCAGGCCTTTCAGGTTGTCTGTTTACTATCTGTCAGATAAATATGTATTAACAATTAAAAGTAAGTGGTTAGTGAATCTGTTGTTCCATCCTGATCTTGAAATTATTTATTTATTTATTTATTTATTTTATTATTTTTTTAATTGCATTTTAGGTTTTGGGGTACATGTGAAGAACATGCAAGATTGTTGCATAGGTACACACGTGGCAGTGTGATTTGCTGCCTTCCTCCCCATTACCTGTATCTGGCATTTCTCCCCGTGCTATCTCTCTCCAACTCCCCACCTCCTGCTGTCCCTCCCCTATTTCCCCCTGACAGACCCCAGTGTGTGATGCTCCCCTCCCTGTGTCCATGTGTTCTCATTGTTCAACACCCACCTATGAGTGAGAACATGCGGTGTTTGATTTTCTGTTCTTGTGTCAGTTTGCTGAGAATGATGGTTTCCGGGTTCATCCATGTCCCTACAAAGGACATGAACTCATTGTTTTTGATGGCTGCATAGTATTCCATGGTGTATATGTGCCACATTTTCCCTGTCTAGTCTATCATCGATGGGCATCTGATCTTGAAATTCTAAGAAAGGGAAGTAAGACAATACTTTTAACTCTGTTATTTAAATATTGAACACTCAATATATAAAGACCAGGATAGATGCTTGGATTGACCAGATAAAGATATTATGTTCATAACATAAAATTTTTATCCCATAAAATATATTCATAGCACTAGTGATAGAAATAAGCACAGAGGTTACAGAATTTTTTTGAGAAATTGTGATTCTAGATCAGTCCTAGATAAGTATCTGGGAACCATCAATTCTAACATTGTTAATCAGCACATACAATTTTGTTACTATGACTGTCTCCTTTTCTGGAGGCAACTGGGCTCTTTTCTTTCCCTACCTTCTGCTTCTGATCTCAGACATACCATATTCCATTTTTTTTCTATCCCCCCAGCTTGTTTCCTTTTCTTTTCTGTGTATCAAATTCTACAGGTTATGCAAGCCCAGCTCAGTTACTGTTGCACATGAATGCTTTTTCACCAACACAGTTCACATTGATTAATTCCTTTTTTAATATTGTATCTCTGTACTTGTCTAACTCACATTTTTGGAATTATTCTAACATAGCTTCCTTGATACTCAATTCCATTCAGCACATATTCACTAAGCATATACTATGGATAACTCACGTTGCTAAGCACCATTTTCAGTAAAATGCTGAGTAATCACCTACATTTGAGAAATTTAGACTATAAAAATGGGAAATACATAATTTAGGACTCAAAAATCTATGCACTCTAAGGAGAGATTCAATCATTGTACTGAGGAATTAAAGACAAGTAGATAGGAGAGGTTTATTTGAGGTAAAGTTTTTTAAAAAGAGAATTTTATTGGCATATGTAGTCTCTGATTGTATGGTCTAATGCCAGAATTTGAAGTTTTAAGTGACTTTTTAAAAGGGCCTTAGATATTCTGTAAGATTTTGAGTAAGGAAGTTCATGTAACATAACCAGACCATCCTACTTAAGATATCCTTAGAGCAATAGAAAGCAGTCACTAGAATGAGAAAAAATACTGGACTCTATGTGTCCAGTTAGAGTGTGTTGTCAGAAGAAAACCGGGCATCATCATATTAACTAGCAAAAGGACAGGAGAAGGAAATAAGACAGATTTAAGAAAGAAGGTCAGGTGTGGTCACCTGTAATCCCAGCACTTTCAGAAGCTGAGGTGCGTGGATCACCTGAGGTTGGGAGTTCAAGGCCAGCCTGACCAACATGATGAAACTCTATCTCTACTAAAAATGCAAAGATTAGTTGGGCATGGTGGCGCGTGCCTGTAGTCCCAGCTACTCGAGAGGCTAAGACAGGAGAATTACTTGAACCTGGGAGGCAGAGGTTGCAGAGAGCAGAGATTGTGCCACTGCACTCCAGCCTGGACAACAGAGCAAGACTCCGTCAAAGAAAGAAGAAAGAGAGAAATTAAGAGGGAGGGAGGGAGGGAGGGAGGGAGGGAGGGAGAAAGGAAGGAAGGAAGGAAGGAAGGAAGGAAGGAAGGAAGGAAGGAAGGAAGGAAGGAAGGAAGGAAGGAAGGAAGGAAGGAAGGAAGGAAGGAAGGAATTGATTTGTAATAGCATGTTGACAATTAGAAAAACAAGAAATTGAGATTTCTGTAATTTTATACCTGGTTATCTATATTTGGCAGGTTTGACCATAGGCATTAGGAAGTTGGAAATGACAATAAGTTTTGTTTGAGAAGTGAGATATCTGTGTGTTCAGTAAGCAGTTAGCACTGAGTTGGAGATGATGCATTTTTGGAAGTCATATAATGTACAAGAGACTAGAGACCCATAATTTTGAAGTAGATCATAAAGAGTAAGATAGCACAGAGAAGTTACAAGACAAGACACTGGGTAAAGGAAGAATGAGCCAGCAAAGAATGTGAATCTATAACAGTAGAGAACCAGGAACCAGCAGTCAAAGGCTAATAGAAGATACACACACATTAACACATGCATGTGTGTGCACGCACACACACACACACACACATACATATTTGTTGCTAGTATCTTTTCTTTTTTTTCTTCTTATTTACTTATTTCGAAATGGAATCTGGCTCTGTCACCCAGGCTGGAGTGCAGTGGCACAGTCTCTGCTCACTGCAACCTCTGCCTCCTGGGCTTAAACGATCCTCCCTCCTCAGTCTCCTGAGTCATATGACTGATTTTTTTTATTTTTATTTTTGTAGAGATGGGATTTCATCATTGCCCAGGCTGGTCTGGAACTCCTGGGCTTACAGATGTGAGCCACTGTGCCTGGCCATCTTCTTTTTAATTAACACTTTTTTTTTGTCAGATTAGTTTTAGGTTCGCAGCAAAAGTGAGAGAGTTATGGATTTCTCATATACCTCCTACATACATAGCCTCTCCTATTATAAACATCCCAACCAGAGTGGTACATTTCTACCATTGATGCACCTATATTGACACATGAGTATCTCCTTGAGTCCATAGACTACATCAGGATTCACTCTTCGTGTTGTACATTCTATGGGTTTGGACAAATATATGATTACATGTATCCACCGTTGTAGAATCATACAGAGTTTTCACTGCCCTAAAAATCCTTTGTGTTTTCCCTTTTCATTTCTTCCTCCCCCTAATCCCTGGAAACCTCCGAAAGAGGTTTTTTAAAATCTAAGAGTGGTTAGATTATTAAAGACTGAAATGTGGGTTTAAGACTGTGGATAAGACATGAAGAAAGTCATTACATTTGACGAGAGTGTTTTCAGTAGAATATACTGTAGAACAGTGATTTGAATTGTCACTGAGAAGGGAGTACAGACTGATTACAAATAGTATACATTAGTCTTTCAGGAAAAAGGCTGGTAAAGGGGAAAATGATAGGATGGTGGCTTGAGATGAAAGCAGAATTGAGAAAGATCTTAGTGGAGGGGAGACGGTGACAGTGGTGATGAAAAGATTAAAAATGCAAGAGGGAAAACAAAGTATTGAAACAAGGTCTGAAAGATGATGGGAGGAGGGTGATGCCATTAAGGGCACAGAGGGAGGTAGTTAATCTTTAAAAAGACTAGAAACCCATTTTCCTCTGAATTGGGTAGAAATTTAAAGATGAGTAAACTCTCTTATACGTTGTCTGTTTATAGTTTGTAACTACCATTATGTCCTTCTCCCGCAGTGTCACAACACCTGAATTCGAGCTTTGAGTATCACCTCTTAGGGATTCCTGCTTCTAGGACAAACCATGTGAAATAAGGAAAGGGTGTGCTTATCGCTGTTAAAATTTTCTAGATGTGACAGCTTTACTCTCACCATGTTTGTTATAGTTGATGATACTATTAGCTAAGAGAATAACTGCTCATTAGAGTTAAAACTTAGCAACTGTTTTCTCATAAAAGACTCTAATAACACAGTCACAATGTGAGTGTTATTTCCTTTTCCTCAGAGAGTTCAGATGGATTAGCATAAATCTAAAGAACATAAATTATTTTATGAAACATTTAGATACATTAAGATTTTGAACTTTTTAAGTAATTGGTTAATTTTTGGTAATTAATAAAGCTTTTCACTTTTTAGAAAAACCTTTTAGTGAAAACAGATCATGTAACAGGAGAGAATTATATGTAGAAATATTATGATAGTTTCTCTTTTACTGTATTGTCAGTTTTAAACTTTGAGAGAAACCCAATAAACCAACCACTGAAACTGCCCTTAGACATATTTAACTGCCTAAATCTGCCTTAAGTACTACGGATATGAAGATATGCCAAGATAACATCTTTACACAAAAACACTTCTTTTCTTGCTGTTCATGAAATTGGAGCTAAAGTGTAAGGAAAACAAAAATAAATAATGAAGAAATGAATAACAACAGAAAGACACAAATAAGCACCTTGCTTTTGGAGTCCACAATTGAAAAACTTTGCTTTCAGCAGGCATGGTGGCGCAGGCATGGTGGCTCACGCCTGTAGCACTTTGGGAGACCAAAGCAGGCAGATCATTTGAGGTCAGGAGTTCAAGCAAGACCCACCTGGCCAACCTGGTGAAACCCTGCCTCTACTAAAACCACAAAAATTAGTTGGGCATGGTGACACACGCCTGTAATCCCAGCTACTTGGGAGGCTGAGGCAGGAGAATCCCTTTAACCTGGGAGGCAGAGGTTGCAGTTAGCCGATCGCCCCACTGAATCATAGCACTTTGGGAAGCCAAGGTGGGCAGATCACTGCTAGCCAGGAGTTAAAGACCAGCCTGGCCAACATGGTGAAACCTCGTCTCTACCAAAAATACAAAAAATTAGCCAGGCGTGGTGGCCTGCGCCTGTGGTCCCAGCTACTTGGGAGGCCGAAGTGGAAGAATTGCTTGAGCTTGGGAGGCATGGGTTGCAGTAAGCCGAGATTGCACTACTGCACTCCAGCCTGAGTGACAGAGTGAGACCCCCATCTCAAAAAATATGTATAAAAAATGAAAATGAAAACACTCTACTCTGTTGTTTTAAAATTTGTATGTGTGTGTATATATATATATGTATTTAACATGCTACAGGATAGTATGCAAATACATTTATAATTTAAATAAATATTTAATTTAAAGAAATAATTAGAATCTTTCTATTTTGCTGCAATGTTTAATGTAATTATTAAAAGTCTGAGGAAACACAATTTTAAGATTGTGTATTCTCATGGTCCATGAATATATTTAGCAAAATTTTCAGCTTTGTGTTTGGTTGGTTGGTTGGGGTGTGTGTGTGTGTGTGTGTGTGTGTGTGTGTGTGTGTGTAGTGTAAGACAAAACTGCACAAACCGATTGTTTTGGATAAATTCAGTTTAAAACAAGATAATTTCAGTAATGTAAGATTTTTGGAGTTTTTCCTGCAAAATACAACTAATTTGCTTGACTAAATTTTTCAGCTGGTAACTCCTGAATATCAGATAGACACAATGATTGAACTAATTGAGAACTATACTATTAAGAATTTGATAGTATGAAGTTTAAGAAGATTTTTGTTCTTGTTGTTGTTATTTGAGACAGAGTCTCACTCTGTTGCCCAGACTGGAGTGCAGTGGTGCAATCTTGGCTCACTGCAACCTCCACCTCCTGGGTTCAAGCAATTCTCCTGCCTCAGCCACCTGAGGCTGGTCAGGCTGGTCTCAAACTCCTGACCTTGTGATCCACCTGCCTCAGACTCCCAAAGTGCTGAAATTACAGACATGAGCCATCACGCCCAGCCTAAAATGAGTTTTATACATATTGGAGACTAAATACGTATAATCAATCTGATTGGTCTTGTCATATATCTCTGATGTTTCTTTTTATTTCAAGAATAAAGAGATTATTTGTGGGATGTAGGAAGATAAAATATTTACTGTAATGTGATTTATTGGAAGTATTTTAATAATTTTACACTTCTATTAAGATTCCATTTATAAATGTCTTATTGTAGTTTGTTAAATGACACTTTATGGAATGCTTGATGGCTTTAATTTATGCATTGAATATGCACATAGATTTTAACACTATTTGCATCTTATAATATATTTAATAATGACCTGTAGTGTTGTTGCTTAACTATTTGCTTTTATTTAATTTTTACTAATTAAAAAATTATTTTTAAAATAAATAAGGTGCTTCCAGATATTATATGAATTTAAATTATTTATTTTTTTTATTCTGAGGTGGTGATATATATCAATATTTCACTGGGTACATTTCCATTTTAACTGAGATTTTTGTAGGGAGCTTTCCCTTAAAACAGTCGTTTGAAAAATATCAAGATGTCAAGATTCCAAACAGTAGTTTTTTTTTTTTTTTCTAATTAATGCTTAAATATATTTTAAACAACATTGCTTACTGTAAATAATTTATTTTGATCTAGCACAAAATTTCATGCTATTGCAATGCACTTATAAAAATGTACTTTGTACCAGTAAAGGTAGTTATACTAACAAAGTACTACTAGCACTAGCATTAGTAAAGCCAAATTAGACATTACTATTTAAAGCTGAGTTTAGTAGGTACTCATTATTTATTTATTCATTTATTCGTATGTACCATTTCTTTTTTTAAACATTTTTACTTTAATTTCTGGGATACAAGTGCAGAATGTGCAGGTTTGTTGCATAGGTATACATGTGTCATAGTGGTTTGCTGCACCTATCAACCTGTCATGTAGGTTTTAAACCCTGCATGTATTAGGGTTTAAAATTAGGTCCATGTGTTCTCATTGTTCAACTTCTACTTATGAGCAAGAACATGTGGTGTTTGGTTTTCTGTTCCTATGTTTTTGTGGTGTTTGGTTTTCTGTTCCTGTGTTAGTTTGCTGAGAATAATGGCTTCCAGTTTCATCCATGTCCCTTCATTCTTTTTTATGGCTGCATAGTATTCCATGGTGTATATGTGCTACATTTTCTTTATCCAGTCTATCATTCATGGGCATTTGGGTTGGTTCCAAGTCTTAAATCATTATTTAGCTCATTTAAAAAATTATGCATGTTTATTATTCTTACTAAGTTTCAGCTTCAATTCTTTGAATAAACCAAATCCAAATACATAAAAACATAGTAATTTTTAAAACTGGAAAGTTGTGACTAATTCATTTTAGGTTATACAAATTCATATGGTCAGTATTTTAAAAAATATGTGAATAAAATACAGTACTTTTAGAAAAAGAACTAATGGGTAAAAATACAGAAGTATTTCCTAAACCTGTATAGGAAGAGGAGACCATTCTCACACTAGTTCTGCAATAGTTTCTCAAAGTTCAAACAGCTGCTACTTGGGTGAATAACAGATAATTAAATCTACCTTTCTTAGTGCCTTATTGATGATTCTGACATTCTCATCCTCATTTTAAAGTGCCTTTAATATTTATTTTAAGCACATTCAGTTTTCTAACCACCTAGCCTCAGCCCTACTGTTAAATTAGATTTTTAAAAAATAAAGGAATCAAATAATACCTGCATGTTTAAAAAGTATATATGAAATGCTCCGAAATGATAAGTGGCTCTTCTCCCTCAGCCCCAGAAGAAAACACCTTTTATAATTTTTATCTCTTTAGGTCTCTTGAAAATGGAAAACAAAATACTCTGCCCACAAGAAACTTAACAATTCGTATTTTCTTTATAATACTGCTTTTTGTGCTCAGAAGAGAATTGCTTTTCTGGGAGCATTCAACAATAAACAAGTGAATGGTTCCTAGTTGGATTTGTCTTTAGAAAGATATCCAAGCATATTGACTATATACTAGTTCATGTGCCAATCCATGAACTGAAAGGAGTCCTGCAGATGTTTCTTAAAAGGACATTTTGGCTGTCTCTGTACACAATCCCTTGAAAATAAACTAAATTAGAGCAATGTCTTCTTCCTGCCAATTAACTGATTGCTTCCACTGATTTCCTGCAGCATTTATTATGTGAAAAATACTGCTTCTAGTTTTTGATTGATCAACTATAGATAGAATATGGTAACTCCCTGCTACAAAAAGAATAGGAATTTAGTGATTTTTCATCACCACCAACTTTTGCTAATTCTGTTAAGTTCTTCTGGTGGTTACCTTTATTACTCAAAAAAAAAAAAAACTTGAATATATATTTTTTCTATCTGTCGCTTTTCTTCTCTAAATGATAGCTTTTTAAGAAAAAATAATAGTCATCAAGCTACTTTTATTTTATAAAGCCATTAAAGTCATTCCTAAGATACAAATTGCAAGATTCTTAAGGCTTTCTTCTGTTCCCTGAATTGTCTGCTTCATCTCTTGCCACTTGTTACATTTGTTAACTTTTCATTATTTTTTATGCTATTTGATTTTTTTCAAATATCTAATGTTTTTTGGTTGTTGGTTCAATATATGGAGTAGCCTTATTAATATGATTAGTATGTGAAGTAAATATTCTGCATGATTTGTTTAGAATTCTTCAGAAAATTAGTTTCTCCCTTAAAAAGGTGATGTGTTGGTAGACAGGCTTCACCTTAAAGTCTTCAGTACAGGATTAAGCACACCATTGCCTAGACAGTGTTACTCTGGGATGGCTGACTTAATTAGTAAATCTGTAATTGAGGTTGAGAGTTAAGGCTAAACTCTGCTCTGCTTATCTTTCTCATCCCTCGACCCACATTGGGTGCTCTCTCCAGACAGATGGTTTGTTTTCTTAGACTAATAATGCACTTCTCAGACTTTATCCTGGGGGCAAAAGCCATTTCTGTGAGAAAGCTTGCTCTATTAAGTGGTGAGGGTGTGGGAGGAGTATGTGTTTTACCAGCCTGCCCATTCTCAATGGTGGATTTTAATTAATTCCCCTGATGATTGTACCATGGCCCACCCTTTGCCCTTTATGTTCCCTGGGAAATAAGAGCTTACTACTGATATTTTAGGCCGCGTTTTTCCACACTCTTTTGTTTGTCAACCTAGTCCCTTTCATCTGTTCACTTTCTATCTGGTCTTCTCCTGGCACCTTTTCTTTTTTTCCTTTTTCTTTTTTTCCCCCAACACTAGTATAGTTTTATTGTTTTAAAAAGAGAGAGAAGGGAGGTGAACTTGGGTGCTTATTCTTTTATACTAAACCAGAAGTCAATAGTTCTGTAATATTTTATTTAAACTACACTAATGTAAGCAACAAATATTCATGGTAATCTACTATGTACATGTTACAAAATGCATACTCTGATGCCACATTCCACTACCTGAACAGCCTTGTACTGTGGCTTACAGAGTTGCAAAGTTTAGAGCACAAATTTTGCTTATTAATTTAATTCACTTGGCTGTGGTAGTTTTGATTCCTATCAAAGAGGATTTGAGTTACTTTTTCTTTCCCTAGTATTAAAAATACAACCCAAAGAAATTCTGCTTACCAGTAAGGCTGTCATGAAAATTTAAAGCCATGATCTTGGCCAAATATTAGAGGGAAAACTTTTGCTGTTTTAACGTGCACTGCACCAACCTCATAGCCTGCTGTTTCTTGAGGCTGACTCCAAACTACGGATCAAGAACCAGAAAGACCCTCACAGGATTATAGTGATACAAGCTTTTCTCTTGTTGCCTGCAGGCTGCCTAGGGGTTCCTGTATAAACTTCCCAAGTCTGTTCCTAGGGGAAGGTAGATGTAACTAAGACAGGCCTTACTGTGACGTTTCTTATATGCAGATATATGCAAAGAAGTGTTAGAGTCATTTATGACCTTTTAGGTCTCTCTTGCTCTGAAATTTTTTGACAGTAGAAGATAGCACATTTCACAATAAAATTCTAATTGACAACAGAATATTGTAAGGGCTAGTCTTTGAGTTGGGCAGAAGGGGAAGATGATGAATGATTATCTAGGGATACGTGGATGAAGGGTAGGTATGTGTGTTCTCTTCTACTTGGCCTTGCAGGATATGATCATCTGGACAAAGAAGAAAAATCAGACAATCTGTTTTAACTCAGGTACAATTATTTTGTTTTTAATAAAGGGTAATATGGTTATACTATGAACTTTTTCTAGGGAAGTCAGACTCAGGAATCTCATTGGCAAAAGAAACTTTAAAGTAAATTCAAGACTCTTAGTCTTTCAAAATTATTTACCATTAACAAAGTGCCATTTCTAAGTGCTTTTTATGCTCAAACCAATCCAGTAATCATTTTCTTTCCATACATGTCAAAAATATCCTAAAAATATTGCTTTATGTCTAATATTTTCAGATTACAATAGAGTAAGTTAAAGTCCATTAAACTCTAAGTAAATGTTTATTGTATATATGCCAGGCGTTGGACACTTATTACCTTGACCATCATAACACATTCACCCAAGTTATCTAACTCATTAAGTAAACTTTTTAATGATTGATTTACTGAATTTTTGCTCTACTCTAACACAATAACCATATTGATCAATCTAGTTATCCTTGATCATTTGTCTAAAATTCAATACAAAATATTTTTGAAGATTGTTTATATCTAATTTAAATAAAATTAAGTGAGTGGCAGGCTATAGTTTTTAGTGCTATAGTTACAGAAAGAAAGGTTAAGAAAAATTAAAACAATTTTTGTTTTGAACTTATAGTGAATTATGTTCAGTTATATTTTAGATGGAAGCTATATAGCTTCCTTTTTTTCCAAGAGTGTGATCTCTGACTACCAGAGATCTCAGACTTAGATTCTGCCCATGGGTCTGCCATGTACTAAGTGTATGACCTTAGGAAAGGCATTTTCTTTCTCTGAACATAGACCTTAGTCTATAAAATGGGGGTAACCATTTCCGATCTGATTCACCACACTGTAGACCATGACCATAGACACTGTGTACAGGGTTGCACCTTGTTTACTGATAGAGAATTTTCTTACACAGCCTACAAGCTGCTTCGGAGGCCATGTGTTCTCTCCCAAGCATTCTGTGTAGCCTTGTTCATTGAACGTTCTACAATGATGAGTATATTCTATATCTGCATTGTCCAACAAAGGAATCACTAGCCATATGTGGTTATTAAGCACTTGAAATATGGCTAGTGTGACTGAGGAACTTAATGTTTACTTTCATTTGATTTGAAGATATTTAAACTTAAACTTAAAAAGCCGTATGTGTCTAGTGGCTACTGTAGTGGATCACATAGTGAGAAGAAAGAAATACCTGACACATTATTATAATATTTCTTAAATACAGATATACATATATAGAGAGTTTCAGTGAGATTTGAATCAGATCATAATCTAGGTAATAAAATATTTCTCTACATTAAAAATGCTTTTCAAATTTGAATTATGATTACATGAAATAGCACTTCTGTTTTTTGGCATTCTTGAGAAATTGTTTCAAGACATTCCCTATTTATGTAATTCTAAAAATAATATTCATATGTATTATTCTTATCAGTCTTAAATTTTTACTTTATTATTTTGAGTTAACCCCATATGCTCTTAGGTCACTACAGTAGTCTGTTGTGCCCCTTAAGTTGGTTTAAATGAAAATACATACCATGGCAAGAGTTACAATAAGCAAATATTTTTTTAATTAGGTAGACTTTTAAAGGCAGACACAAATGGCTACTCTTTATATATATATATATATGTGTGTGTGTATATATATATACTTTAAGTTCTGGGGTACATGTGCAGAGCATGCAGGACTCCTACTTGGTATACACATGCCATGGTGGTTTGCTGCATCCATCCCCCTGTCACCTACATTGGGTATTTCTCCTAATGTTATCCCTCCCCAATCTCCCCACCCCCTGCTATCCCTTCCCTAGCCCTCCACCCTGCAACAGACCTCAGTATATGATATTCCCCTCCCTCTGTCCATGTGTTCTCATTGTTCAACACCCACTTATGAGTGAGAACATGTGGTGTTTGGTTTTCTGTTCTTGTGTCAGTTTGCTGAGAATGATGGTTTGCAGCTTCATCCATGTCCCTGCAAAGGACATGAACTCAACCTTTTCTATGGCTGCATAGTATTCCATAGTGTACATGTGCCACATTTTCTTTATCCAGTCCATCATTGATGGGGATTTGGGTTGGTTCCAAGTCTCTACTATTATAAACAGTGCCACAGTGAACGTACGTGTGCATGTGTCCTTATAATAGAACAATTTATAATCCCTTGGATATATACCCAGTAATGGGATTGCTGGGTCAAATGGAATTTCTATTTCTAGATCCTTGAGGAATCACCACACTGTCTTCCACAATGGTTGAACTAATTTACACTCCAACCAACAGTGTAAAAGCATTCCTATTTCTCCACATCCTCTCCAGCATCTGTTGTTTCCAGATTTTTTAATGATCACCATTCTAACTGGCATGAGATGGTATCTCAATGTGGTTTTGATTTGCATTTCTCTAATGACCAGTGATGGATGAGCATTTTTTTATATGTCTGTTGGCCACATAAATGTCTTCTTTTGAAAAGTGTCTGTTGATATCCTTCACCCACTTTTTGATGGGTTGTTTTTTTCTTGTAAATTCGGTTTAGTTCTTTGTAGATTCTGGATATTAGCCCTCTTGTCAGATGGGTAGCTTGCAAAAATTTTTTCCCATTCTGTTGGTTGCTGATTCACTCTAATGGTTGTTTCTTTTGCTTTGTTGAGTCTCTGAAGTTTAATTGCATCTCATTTGTCTATTTTGGCTTTTGTTGCCAATGCTTTTGGTGTTTTAGTCATGAAGTCCTTGCCTGTGCCTATGTCCTGAATGGTATTGCCTAGGTTTTCTTCTTGGGTTTTTATGGTGTTAGGTCTTATGTTTAAATCTTTAATCCACATGGAGTTAATTTTTGAATACAGTGTAAGGAAGGGGTCCAGTTTCAGCTTTCTGCACGTGGCTAGCCAGTTTTCCCAACACCATTTATTAAACAGGGAATCTGTTCCTCATTGCTTGTTTTTGTCAGGTTTGTCAAAGATCAGATGGTTGTAGATGTGTGGCATTACTTCCGAGGCCTCTGTTGTGTTCCATTGGTCTATATCTCTGTTTTGGTACCAGTACCATGCTGATTTTGATTACTGTAGCATTGTAGTATAGTTTGAGGTCAGGTAGCATGATGCCTTGCCTCCAGCTTTATTCTTTTTTACTTAAGATTATCTTGGTTATGCAGGCTTTCTTTTGGTTTCATATGAAGTTTAAGTTGGTCTTTTCTAGTTCTGTGAAGGTCATTGGTAGCTTGATGGGGACGGCATTGAATCTATAAATTACTTTGGACAGTATGACCATTTTCATGATATTGATTCTTCCTAACCATGAACATGGAATGTTTTTCCATCTGTTTGTGTCCTCTCTTATTTCCTTGAGTAGTGGTTTGTAGTTCTTGAAGAGGTCCTTCACGTCCTTTGTTAGTTGTGTCTCTAGGTATTTTATTCTCTGTAGCAATTGTGAATGGGAGTTTGCTCATGGTTTGGCTCTGTTTTTTTGTTGTTGTTATTATTGGTATATAGGAATGTTTGTGGTTTTTGCACATTGATTTTGTGTCCTGAGAATTTGCTGAAGTTGCTTACCATCTTAAGGAGATTTTGGGCTAAAACAATGGGATCTTCTAACTGTACAATCATGCCATCTGCATATAGAGACAATTTGATTTCCTCTTTTCCTAATTGAATACCCATTATTTCTTTTTTTTGCCTGATTGCTCTGGCTAGAACTTCCAGTGCTATGTTGAATAGGAATGGTGAGAGAGGACACCCTTGTCTAGTGCCAGTTTTCAAAAGAAATGCTTCCAGTTTTTGCCCATCCAGTATGATATTGTCTGTGGGTTTGTTGTAAATAGTTTTTATTATGTGCTAAAAACTCTCAATAAACTAGGTATCAATGGAACAAATGGATACTCTTAATGTATAATGTATATCTCCTCTTTGCCTTTCAGGGGATAGCATCACTGCCAATTTCTATCAAACCTATTGTGTTCTATTTTCTTTTCTTTCTTTCTTTTTTTTTTTTTTTTTTGAGACAGAGTCTTGCTCTGTTGCCAGGCACCAGGCTGGAGTGCAGTGGCGCAATCCCGGCTCACTGCAACCTCCACCTTCCAGGTTCAAGCAATTCTCCTGCCTCAGCCTCTCAAGTAGCTGGGACTACAGGCGTGCACCACCATGCCCAGCTAATTTTTGTATTTTTAGTAGAAACTGGGTTTCCCCATGTTGGCCAAGATGGTCTCAATCTCTTGACCTCGTGATCCACCCACCTCGGCCTCCCAAAGTGCTGGGATTACAGGCGTGAGCCACTGCACCCGGCCATGTTCTATTTTCTTTACAGATCTATTTTAATGCAAATCTGTAAATAGTGCCCCCCTTCTTGATTAGTCTTTCTTCTCTAGATTTACTTTCAAATAGTGGTAATAGTGTGTAACTATTTTTAACTATACCTTTGGAATAATAAGGATTCTATATTTAAGGATATATTGTTTTAGAACAATGAATATTAAAATAATAAAATCCAAGTACTATAAGAAGATAAAATAATTCAGCATTCTATTATGTTGAAAATTGGCATCTTTTGACATCAGCTTGATGTTTCTGTGACTGTCCATTCACCTCAAGTGGTTTCTTCAAATAATGAGTTAGCACTCTCCTTCATTGTGACAAATTGAGGCACAAATTTGGCTTTGTGAGCTGAATGATAAAACATTTGAGAATTGTCTGAACTGTTCTTTGTTTATATTGTCTTTAGTTTTGTTCACTTAGTTTTCAGTACCTGTATTCACACAGATTCTTGGCTTATATATCAGTAAATTCTATAAGGTTCAAAGTATTGACTGCTAAAAATATCATAGGATTGAATAGTTTCTGCTTTGGTTTATTTCAGTTGTTTTTTAAAAAAGAAGGATTTGAAAGTATATTGTGTGGATTTAGATTAAGTAATTTCAGATATTTTTTTCGAGAAATTTTATATCTCTTTTTAAAACTTTGGTTTTGAATAAGTAGAAAGTATAAATAAGCAAAAAGACAAGAAAGTATTCTATTCCACCACATAGTTTTAATATAACCCAGAAAAAAATTTCAAACCTAGAGAGAGAGAGAGAGAGAGAGAGTGAGAGAGAGAGAGAGAGAGAGAGTGTGTGTGTGTGTGTGTGTGTGTGTGTGTAAATGATCCTGGTTCAAAATGTGAACATATTTTTGACATATCCTTTCAGCCAGAAAGCTGTACCAATTTTCAAAACAACCAGCCAAGCTTATCCATTCTATATATGGGCATTTTCATTTCCCTACTACCTTGTCAACACTGAAGATTGTCTTCTTTTTCTATCAATGACTATATGATTGGTGAAAAAAATTATTTTAATTTTTATTTTCTTGATTATTAAAGAAGATAAATAGTTTTTCATGTTTGTTGACTATTTGTATGTCTGTATATAAGCTAATGGTAATTCGTACTTTAAATCTTCACACATAAGGTATTTCCCAAATTTACCTGGCCCCAGATCCCCTTTGTGCAGAGTGTCTTGTTTTCTATAACACATCTTTGCAATTACATACTATAGCACCATATTTAATCACCATATTAATTAAAAATTCTGGTAATTAAATATGGTGCTATTGTATCTAATAGTGTTGAATTATAGTATCTAAACACTATTAGATACTATAGCACCATATTTAATTACCAGAATTTTTATAAGAATTTAACAGTTAAATGTACTAGGTTGAGTAAAGCAGTTTATGTTGCAAATACATTCTATGCTTCATTTTATAATATATGATGCTAAAAAAGTATAGATACTATATAAATATTTATTAGTTGATTGAGCCATTAAATATTAGCAGATCAACTCTTCAAATATTAGAAAGATATTTACCTAAGTTTATGTAAGGAAGTTTCCATGTCTCTTTTGGAAGCATTGCTATTGGGTGAAGTTACAAATATTATTTCATAGAAAAGATTTCTTTCAAAAAGTCAAAAAAGTAAAAATATGTATACATTTCAAAAAACAAAAAAATAACAGTTGGTTTATTGTTACATATCAAAATGTGGCCTGTTTTAACAATATAAACCCATCCTCTAATAATCCATTTGATTATGATATTTAAATAATTTCTACATAATTCCCTTATATAATGATGTATAGAGAATGTGGATTCCTTTTAAGAAAAAAAATCCCAAACTTTACCTATTAAATTTGCTCAATGTCCTGTGGGGTTAATGAGAGGTTCTGTTTAGGCTAATCGTCTACATTGGACTACTCACCTCACCCTCAGCCCCATCTTCAACTTAATTTTGCTGTCAATCACAATTAGTGACATTATACATTTTCACAGCTGCCCAATCAGTGCTTTGTTTCAGCCAAGCTTAGCAAATAGAGAGCCGACTGATTATATTGTTGAGCAGGGAAAGATACTGACTGTGTGGAGTCATCTCACTTTGTAGTTTTTTCACTGTTACATGACATATACATAAGCCAAATAAAAAAAGAAGTTGGCAAAAACAGCAAAAAAAAGTATGTGAGAACCAATTCTAATCATTTGACTATTTAAAACACAAGTATTCGAGAGCAAAACTTGGTTTCCAATGTTTCATTGGAAGCTTCTGAAAAGTGACAGGTATTTAAGCAAAGTCTATGTTCAGAAGAATATGATTATGTTGAAATAAACTATATTGCTGACACCTCCTATTTGGGCACAACTACTATTAAAACATCAAATATTGAACTGAGATTTTACTTAGTTTTTAAATACCAGTAAGTAGAATTAAGTCTTCAATGTAGGTACCTCCATATATATGTTTTATATTCACTAGATAAAAATATGTTCTCAGGTTGTAAACTGTGGAAAAACAGTCAGAAACAAAAAGAGGCAGACACTGTAAGTCATATACCTTTAATTAACAGCAGTGATTTCAAACCTTGTACTTCACCCTTTAAGACTGTTTATCCGTGAAAGAGGCAAGTGCATCTTATTTATAACATAATGAACTTACACTTTGAGGCAACATTCTTAATAAGAAAAAGGAACCCTTATGATTTATGAAATTGGTTATGTCATACGTGACCTAATTGGTCATTCCTGCCTAGTAATGAAGAGAAAGGTAGAAAATCCTATGCTGTTTTAATTTCTCTATCTTAATTATAATACTCTTTTGCTACAGGCTTTCTTGTATTCACTTCCCATGTTATAATTAACCGCTACATATCTACATTAATTTTCCTATTTTCTATAACTGACAAAGCATTTTTATTATCAGAAACGGAAGAGTATTAAACGCTCCCTTGAATGCAGATATAAGGCTCCAATAAAATAATATCAATCTCTGAACTTTCTACCTAAAAGTCTTGAAGATTGTATGATATGGGGTATAAAAAATAACTACTACTTTTTTTTCCACAGTCTGATTTATTTCCTTTTCTGAAAGGTGTTTATGATAAAAGCAAAAACAGAGGTTAGTAGATACCCAATTATGCAATGTAAACAGTATAGATACTCATGTTGGTATGTATAGAGGTAAGTTGTTTTTTAAGGACTTTATCATTTTATTCACCGTTAGTTGAATGTCAAAGGAGGGGCAGGTGTTCTCTTTAACATTGCAGGAAAATGAAACAAACTGCAGTGCTAATTCCCCAGAGATTACAACATGGGGAGTCAAAAAAGGTGTAAGGATCAGCAACCTAATCATTATGATAGAGCAGAGCTTAATCAATGATACAGACGGGTACAGGCTAATAGGAGAAGCTATAAGAGGATCACATATCCAGTTCAGGATAAGGATCAGTCAGGGACAAGGTCCCCAAAATGTGACAATTGAAGTCAATTTGAAGGAGTTAGCCATAAGAGTTGGGAAACTTACTGAGGCAAGACATGACATAAAAAAATAATAATAATGACTTGTTTCAGCAGAATTAGCCTATGTAATAATAAAGAAATATTTCAAATTATTTTTTTAAATATTTAAGGTATGTTCCATATCTGAACATATGCTGAGTCTCAGGTAGAGGCTGTTGTCTCATCATCAAAACACGGTGATTAAAAATGCTAGTACACCAGCCTGGCCAGGAATTCTTTCTCATTAGAAATAATCACATTTTTCTTTTATTATTAAAGAGAGAAATCATGATTCCCTTGATTTTCTTGATGTTATCCCCTCATGAATAGTTCCATTTCCTTAGAGTGGTTTTTCGTTGACTACTTGGTTGTGCTTCTTTGAAATCTGAGGTTTGTGGCAAGCAATTGTCAAATTTGTCCAGGCATCCCAACTTGGGGAACCAATGCCCAGATTGCAAATTGGAAGCTGGGATTAAGCTGTTTTGGGTGCCAAAGTCGACACCATTTCACTATTTAAAGGCAAATGGAAAATACCTGGAAAGTCAGGTGCCCCCGAGAGAGCTTTTTGAAGCAGGTTCCTCATTTATCAAGCAAGGCACTGTGTATCTGACCATATAAATAAACATAATTCATGCAAATATAATTTGTTAAGTACAGTCTCAAATTATTATGCACAATATTTTCATCATCAGAAAGCAGTGACCAAAGGTGCACATATATTTGTGATAATTCTTTTCAGCATCTTGAATATCCTATTTTCCTCTTGCCATTGATGAAAGACTGGCAACTTGTCTGATTAAGTTCTCCCCTCCATACCTGTCCCAGGCAATTGGAAGAGGGTTACTTATTTCAGAAACTCTAAATTAGGATGATATTCTTATTATGGTATTTAAGGCAGTACTTGAAATTTTGTTCTGATAACAAAGCTTGACATCCTAGAAACACAGTCTTGTCCTGGCCTCATTAATAAACAAATTTGAATGCTATAGTCTCAGTCCTGACCTCAGAGGTACCCATTACTGACTTTTCTCCATTGTACCGTAATATAATCACAGACACTAAAGTAGCAGACCATTTTCTTTGTTAATCAAAAATAATTCAGAATTACTATAATTCAAAAAAAGAAAAACAACTGTTTCTTTTGGTTTTGTATGAAGAAAAATTTGGGGTTCTTCTCAATGCTCATTTTTTAATGATGTAAGTCATGTATTTTAAATCATTCCTGCAAATTTAAGTTGACATTTCTGTGTGCAACCTTTTAAAAAACAATCGGCTTATTATATGTAAATATAAAAGGTTAGAGTTACTAACTCTGGACATCAATAAGTACCATAATTTATTAATATGCCTCTCTGGCAGGAGTATATATCTGTGCCTGAAGCCCTCAGTCTCTTCATGCTTATACAGTTCTTTGAAGGCAAACTATTTAAATGTCCCAAATATCATTTCACTGAAAGTATTTAAAAGTCTCTTTAAAAACAAAGTATTGTTCAACTATGAAGGAGAGATAATGTTCCAATGTTATGTACATTATAGTCCATTCTGAAACCTCTATTTCTTTGCCAATTCATTAGGCTATATCACTACAAACAGATAATCTTATGCAAGAGGATCTGCTATTCAGGCATCATCATAAATGCCACCAAAAATGACAGTTACATTTCATCATTAAGCCAATGTGCATCCAGGCTGGGTGACTAAACAGAGTTGTATAAATTCCAGATTACAGGGTAATTGGGGCCAAAATCCAGCCTACATTCATTCCTCCAACCATGTACCTACAGGGTTAAATCTGTCCAGCATACAAAAGCATCTTGTAGATTTGCAGAGACTCTTTGGCCAGGATATATTGCTTCCCATCAAGTACGACAAAACTTGTAGAGCTATTTCAACCAACACGCATGCAACAGTCAACTCCACTGAAGGAGCACAGTCAGTTTTTCTTTACGCAAACATGCACTTCTGCACCTACTTAGGAATTATCTCATCTAGTCACGCCAGTATGGACAGTGAAAGTTTTTATCTCAGATACAATGCAAAAATGCCCTTATAAAACTTGACTTTTCCAGGAACTAACAGTACTTTATATTCGTATATCCCTGATACCTAGCCTACTCAATAGTTATGTTCATGTTATTTAATCAGTATATAAATAAATATATGCCAGAATAAATTTTTACCTTCTATAATGTTGACTTTCTTTGTATTCTGCTATAATTAACGAGTGCTAGTGTGGCCATGATCCCTAAGAAAAAGGGACAGTTAGTTCTACTTTGAGTCACTGGTTTTACATTCCAAGGACAGGCAAATCAATCCATCTTGCTTTATTCTCATATATATCCCATATTTTCTCTTTTGGAAGTCTTATATACTTTTATATTTAGGTATATCTATAGGTGAAGATAAATGTGGTTTTTTCCCTACACAAAAGCTGTTATTAAATTAGTGATATATCTTATGATGGATACTGCCTTATAGTGGAGGAATGGGATTTCTAAGAATGGTGTTCCATCTGTTATCAATGTTCTGACAATTTTGCTCGGCCTAGAGTGGAGGGAGGTGAAGTTTCTGTAATTATGAGCTGCAGGTTTCTCACTTTGACTTTTTTCTATGTTATTTAGATTCACCTATCTTTAGTATTCATTTCTTAATGATATTTATCTTTTTTAAAGCCAACTTTAATTTTTAAACATTTAATTGTGATAAAATGCATATCACAGATTTTTAAATGTGCAGTTCAGTCATGTTAAGTATATTCACATTGTTGTGCAACCAGTCTCCAGAACTTTTCATCTTGCAAAACTGAAGCTCTATACCCATTAACAACACAAAGTAAGTTTTTGTGAAGTATAACATTTCTTTTAAAAGTACATTGACCGGAAGTATAGAGCTATGGATTTTCACAAAGTGAATATACCCATGCAACCACCATTCAGATTGGAAAAAAGAACATTTACCAGCATCTCTCTCTCACAGTTAGTGCTCTGCACAATTGTTTTTTATATGTTGACTTTGGATTCAGCAACACTGCAAAATTCCCTTATTCATTCTTATAGATTGTAGATTCTTAGGATTTTCTACGTACACGGCCATGTTTATTCATGAATAAAGATACTTTTATTTCTTCTCCAATCACTATACTTTTTATTCTCGAATTTATTGTACTGTCTGGGACTTCCAGTAAGAGTGGTGAATGGATGTGGGGACAATGGGATCTTTGTCTCATCTCTGACCTTGTCGGGAAGCTTTCTATATTTCTTTATTCAGTATGATGTTTGCTATAGGTTTTTGTAGCTACTCTATCAGATTAAGGAAGTTCCCATCTGTTTCTAATTTGCCAAGGGGTTTCCTCTAAATAAATATTGCATTGTTTCAGTTGTTTCTTTTTGCATGTATTGAGATAACCTCATTGTCTTTTCCTTTATTATTATGGTGACTTATATTGATTGATTTTAAATGTTAAATTAACTGCAAGGGTTTGTGGAAGAGTAGTATTGCTTCTTTCTTAAATTTTGGAAGAATTCACTGCTAAAGTCAACTGGGCTGTAGATTTCTTTGTGGGAACGTTTCTAATTCAATTTATTTAATGGAATTGGGATTATATGGATTTTCTGTTATTTTTGCTAAGGAATTTTTAGGAACGTGTTCAGTTCACTTAAAATATTAAACTCACTAGTATAACTTTTTGTAATGTTCTTGTATTTTAATGCCTATACAATTGGTTTTACATTCCAAGAGCAGGCAAACAAGTCCATCTTGTTTCTATCTGTAGTGACACGCCTTTTCTCAGTTCCAGTACTGGTTATTTCTGTCTTTTTTTTTTGTAAGATTGATATATATCAGATTTTTTATAAGATTGATATATTGATAAAATTATGTCAATCCTTTTTTTTTAAGTAACATTCATTTTATTTTTCCCTATGACATTTGAAAGATACAACTATACTTTAAAAAAAAATAGACTTCATTTTTAGACCAGTTTTTGGTTTGCAGGAGAATTAGGCATAAAATACAGAGAGTTTGCATATACTCCCTCTTCCACTCCCCACTCTCAGTTTTCCCTGTTACTAGCATTTTGCATTGGTCTGGTACATTCATTACAATTGATGAAGTAATATGATTATGTTATTATTAACCAAAGACTATGGTTTACATTGGATTCACTCTTGGTCTTGCACAGTTCTGTAGTTTTTGACAAAAGCATAAAGTCATATATCTGCCATTATAAGTAGTTAGTTTCACTACCCTAAAAATCCCCTGTATTCTACCTTACTCTTCCATCTCTTTTGCTCAACCCCTGGAACCACTGATCTTTTTAATATTGCAATAGTTTTGCCTTTCCAGAATGTCATATAGTTGGAATCATACAGCATGCATGCAGGCTTTTCACATTTACTTCCTTTACTTGGTAATGTGCATTTAAGGTTCCCCCATGTCTTTTCATGGCATGATAGATCAGTTTTTTTCACTGAATAATAATCCCATTATGTGGATGTATCTGTTTGCTTATCCATTCACCTATTGAAAGACATCTTGATTGCTTCCAAATATTGGCAATTATAAAGCTGCTCTAAACATTTGTGTGCAGTTTTTTGTGTAGATACATATTTAACTCATGTGGATAACCATGTGAGAGCTCATTGCTGGATAATATGGTAAGACTACGTTTAGCTTTGTAAGAAATTGCCAAATTATCTTCTATAGTAGATGTATCATTTTGCATTCCTACCAGCAATGAATGAGAGTTCCACATCCTTTTCAGTATATGATGTCAGTGTTCTGGATTTTAGCCGTTATAATAGGTGTGTAGTGGTAGCTCATTGTTAATTTGCAGTTCCTTAGTGACATAAGATATTGAACATCTTTTCATATGCTTATTTGTCATCTGTGTGTCTTCGAGGTGTCCTGATGCTTTGCATAGTTTTAATTCGTTTGTTATTTTCTTATTGTTGAATTATAAGAGTTCTTTGTGTATTGTAGATATAAGTCTTTATCAGATATGTGTTTTGAAAATCTTTTCTCCCAGTCTGTGGCTTGTCTTCTCAATATCTTTTCATTTGTTTGTTTTTTAATTCTTTGAGACAGGATGTCATTCTGTCACCCAGGCTGGAATGCAGTGGCATGATCTCAGCTCACTGCAGCCTCTGTCTCCCAGGTTCAAACAATTCTAGTGCCTTAGTCTCTCTAGGATTACAAAAATATGCACCACCACACCCAGTTTTTGTATTTTTAATAGAGACGGGTGTGGGGCGGGGTGGTTTGCCATGTTGGCTAGGCTGGTCTTGAACTCCTGCCCTCAGGCTATCCTCCCACATGACCCCCGCAAAGTGCTGGGATTATAGGTGTGAGTCATCACACTCTGCCTCTTCTCATTTGCCTTAACTGTTTTGCAGAGTAGAAATTTCATCTTACTGAACTAAAAATTAATTTTTTAATGGACGAACCTTTTGGTGTAGTATCTAAAATCTCATTGCCAAACTCAAGGTCACCTAGGTTTTCTCCTGTGTTACTATTTATAAGTTTTATATTGTACTTTTATGCTTTATTGTAGATATGTTTTTATTGTAGATATGTTTTTATATCTACAATATAATATATGTTGATATATTTATATCTACAATATGATTTATGTCTATGATCCAGGTTACAGGTTTTGAAATTTCATTAATTTCTATTCTTAATGTTATTATTTCTTTTTTTCTACTTCTTTGTTTTTTATTTACGGTTCCTTTTTAAGCTTATTAAAGTGGACTCAGATTATCAGTTTTTCAGCCCTTCTTTATTTCTAAAGTGTGCATTTAAAAATATAAATTTCCCTTTAACACAGCATTAGCTGTATCCTACAACTTGATATATTGTAGTTTTATAATTGTTCAGTTTAAGATATATTTTAATTTCAATTATAATTTTTAACTCCTAGATTACTTAGAAGTTCATCATTTTATTTCAAATGTTTTAAGATCTCTTAAGTTATAACTTCACCGGAGTCAAAAAACATCAGTGATTTCAAGCCTTTGAAATTTGTTGAAATTTGTTTTATAGCCCAGAATATGGTTTATTTTGATAAAGTTCCATATAAACTAGAAAAATATATATATTTTTCCATAATTTTGTATAGCACTTTATGTATAATGTAAATATCTGTATATGCATAGAGATATATATGCATGTAACAATTAGATCATATATTCATTATGGTGTTCACAACTTCTGTAATCTTATTGAATATATATCTGCTTATCTGGAGTTACTGAGAGTGATGTATTAAAATCTCCTACTCTGAATGTCTATTTGTTTTTCCTTTCATTTGTGTCATTTTTTTCTTTATGTGTGTTAACATCATTTTATTAAGAACATGCTTAATTTAGAATTGTTATGTTTGTCTGATAATATGCAATTTTTATCATTCTGAAATATCTTTAATTCTAATAATTTTTTACCTTAGTATCTTTCTGGTTTGCCATTAGGATAGCTACAGCAGCTTTCTTTTGATTAGTGCTTCCAAGTCATATTTATTACTATCTTTTTACTCTTCACCTTTTTGCATCTTAATATTTAACTATTAGCTCTTGTAAGCAGCATATAAGTGCGCTTATATTTAAATATTGATATATAGCTATGAGTATGTTTTAAGTAACATTTTTACTTTAAAGCACCTAAAAAATTCCTTTGATTATTTTGAATTTAGTCACAAGGAAGGAGTATTTGCTACAGTTTTCTGTGGTTTATTATACAAATAATAATATATTAATATAGTATTTTCTCTATATTCCAATGAGAAACCTAAATTTCACCCTGGGAGCCTCCTTAAATCCTGTTAATTATGTTGCTATTTTCAATATGGAAACAACAAAATTTTAATAATATTTTAGTATATTTTCCTTGCTTATTTGAATCCTTCATGAACCATGCATATCAATAATAGAAAATAACAATACTTATTAGCATTTATTTTACCTATTTTATTCATTCTGTATGAAAGATCATTGTATTAAAATACAAGGAATCTAGGAATTGATCTAAAATGTGGGTCAGTAAAATACTAATAGTCTTTAGCAAAAATAGAAAACTATGCAATTGTAATACCGTAGACATTATGAAATTATTTCACAGTTACTTTTACAGCCTTGAAATAGTCCTAAAAATAACACAGAAATGTTATGGACAACTTGAGTACAAAACGATCACAGCCTGGTGTCACTGAGGTATTTAGTGGGCTGTTGTGTGCAGCAAAATGATGACTTTGGAAATTTTTTCTTAATGGAACATCATATTTCACCATGATGCCAGTTTTTCCAGTGGCACCTAATCAATGCCAAAGAGCAGCTTGAGGTCATCAAAGGTGAGACTCAGGTGCAAAGACATCAAAGTTGTACTCATTAGTATCAAAACTTTAGCCACTATCATAAAACCAAAGAAAGATATCCTTTCCGTGCTGAGCATTACAAATTGTTCTGAGTACTTTACTTACATTAAAATCTTACAGCCATGCTTGTTTGGGCATTAAATTACTTTCCCAAACTGAGATTAGGGGAATTCATGAAAACCTGATTTGCATCCTCAGGATGAAACTATTCCTGACCTTTTATATATGGCATTTCTGCCATCAATAAATGTTTGTTGGCTTAATGACCAATTAATTGGTAGCAGCGTTTTGTTTTGAACTGCCCATGTTCTCACTGGAAAAATGTTTTAGCTATTGACTGAGCTGGAGGTGTTGCAAAGCTCTTTGAAGATGTTTTATCATTTTGAATTAACAGATAAATTACAATCTGTTAACATAAACTAACAAGTTAGAATTTTTCTTAAATTAAAGAATTAGAATTTCAGTGATTTTTTAATAAGAATGATTGCCCTATGGCCAGTATATTTTATAATAGATGACTAATTTGCTTATAGAAATTTAGATTATTACAAGAATTAAATTTTACCAAGGAAAAGTAAGGCTGAAATTAAAGTTTTGAGAGCAAAATCCCTTCAAATAGTTTACCTTAAAAAACAAAATTATTGTCTGGGCATGGTGTCTCACGCCTCTAATTCTAGCACTTTGGGAGGCCGAGGCAGGCAGATTGCCTGAGCTCAGGAGTTCCTGACCAGCCTGGGCAACACAGTTAACCCCGTCTCTACCAACAAAGTACAAAAAAGTAGCTTGGTATGGTGTGGCGGCATGTGCCTGTATTCCCAGCTACTCCAGAGGCTGAGGCAAGAGAATTGCTTGAACCCGGGAGGCAGAGGTAGCAGGGAGCCAGGATCACGCCACTGCACTCCAGCCTGCGTGAAAGAGTGAGACTCCATCTCAAAAAAAATAATTATTTATTGATATTTGTTGTAAATCAGGCTATAGTCTGTTGCTTCACTGCATGATATCTTAAGAGTTCTTAATTAGAAAAAAAAATTAAAATGAATCTGTAAAACATGAGAGAAAAACTTTAGATATGCCAAAGATTCAAGGATGCTTTCAAAATGTTGCCTGAATCAACTATATGACTATTTGCAATATGAAGTACAGAATTGAATATACTTGTCTTGGCTGCCATAACAAATTACCATAAGGCGAGTGGCTAAAACAACAGACATTTCTCAGTTGTGGAGGCTGGGAGGTCCAGGATCAAGGTGCTGGCAGGACTTGTGGCTGGTGAGGATCTGCCTCCTGGTTTGCAGATGGTAAGCTTAGGGAATCTTCACCTGGCAAAAAGGGAACTGGAGAACTCTGTGCAGCTCCTTTTACAAGGACACTAATACCATTCATAAACCCTCCACCCTCATATTTTAATTACCTCCTACAGGCCCCATGTGTTAATATCATCACATTAGGGGTTAAGATTTCGACATACAAATTTTTGTGGGGATGTAAACATTCATTGTATAACAATGCCTAAGAAAGATGTTTGTTGTTCTTGGAATAGTCTCTCACGTGTTATATCAACCTATGCTTGTTTTGGATGGAGGGACAGATTTTCTACTGAAAGCTTGCATATAAATATTTTTATAATTTTTCTAATAGGAACTAATATTTCAAAATGGAAAATTCATAAATAACATTATATACTTTGGTTTTGCAGAGGAATAAATGTGGTTTTCTTCATTTTTAAGGCAGATAGATCAAACATTCTGGTTTGCCTAGGTCAGCACTGGTTTACATCTGCCTTCTCTGATAATTATTTATAATGCCTCTATTTACTGTCAAATGTGTTCAGGTAAATTCTGTGGTCATCCCATTAAGTATCCAAGCTTGATTAGGCCTCTAATAAAGGCTCCCATAAACCTTGATATACAGAGAATGTGGCTTTTAGAGATAGTGAGGATTCAACAAAATGAAACTGTACTAAGGGTAGTAACCCACACCTTAGATTTGGAATAATAATAATTTTTAAATTCACTTCAAGTCCCAATTCTACCTTTTACTAATTCTACCACATATCTTGGTATTTCTCAGCCCATAAGACATGGGTAACAAGAAGCATACTGTCTTATAAATGACATAATGACGTTAGAAATGTGAAAACACTATAAATTTTTAAATGCTATACACATAGTATTAACAAACCCACAGTATGGTTTAACTCAAAGTTGTACTTGTCAAGAACTCAGAGTCAAATTAAGTGTAATTACAATGCAGGATGGCAGTAACTCACATTTACATATTTTTTCCTTGCCATTACATCTTCACAGCGGATTAAATGACCCCAAAATACTGGAGCATGCCAAAAGTAGAAATTATAATAGATTCTTACTCATTTTCATTTCTATATGAAATATGAGCACTTGTGTGCATATTTTAATAATAATGATTATCATAAAATGGTATTCACATATTATAGTTGTTAACCCTAAAAACTTCAAGGAATATTTTTTTGAACCACTACTATGTGCAAAAGCATTTTGCCAGGTTGTAGATCAGACTGAATAAAACATGTCATTTCTCTAGCCTGGTTTATGTGTAAACCATCATAATAAAAGACAAAATGAGGTAAATAAAATAGAAGGAAAAAATTAAAGTAAGGGCATAGAAGAGATAATTTATTGCTAATCCAAGTGCCCTGTGGATCTTGGCATAGAAGTGGGCACTGTGCTGTGCTGAGCCTCAAATGATAAGGTTTGGGTAGATTGAGGTGTTTGCCAGCACATTGTGCTCCAACTGGAGAGACAAGAAAAAAACTAATTTGGTGGAAAGCATGTGTTCTAAATGTGCTCTGAGGGTGGCACTGGCACCAAAGCGTGTTACAGGCCGGGGACATGGACCTGGAAAGGAGTTAGGGTTAGGTTGTGACAGACCTTAAATTTCAAGTAAGGACAAATAAACTCTCTTCTTTAGGATTTAGAGAGCTTTCTAGTATTATTTGACAAGGGTAGTGGCCTAAAGAGATTTGTATTTTGGGAAGATAATTCTGGCAACAATGAGTAGTATTGATTGGAGAAGCAAGACATTAGAAGCCTGGAGACCTCTTCAGAGACTGTAACAATAGTCCAAATGAAAAATGGCCAAGCATGGAATTAGAACTTGAGGGAGTATAAATGACCAAGAAGGAGCTGGACTGAAGAGGCATGATAGAGATGATTGGGCAGTAGTTACTGACTGATTGAAAATGAAATTGAGGTAGAAGGAAGAATAAAAATTACCTTGGCGTACTGTGTTTGGTTGACTGGGAGAATAATGGTACATTCAAGGAGACAGGATCTACAGGAAAAGAAGCCTTTTTGCAGATTCAGAATCAAGCATTGAGTTTCAGGGATGTGTAGTTATTTGTCTGTCTATAACTGGCAGTTTTATTTTCAAATCTGAGACTCAGAGAAGGTAGGTACATGTGCTTCAAGGGCCAATAGACAAGTTAACCAAAGCCAGCTCACAGTCAAACTAGACCTAGAATGTTTAAGAAATTTGCACTGTTCTTAAAATGTACAAAAAATCTAAACATTCTGTGAAATTGGAAGCCCACCTGACCTACTGTTACGTCACTGTCTTCTTCTTCTGAAACATGAGGTATGTCACAGTAAGAAAACTATTCATTAACTACATATAACTGGTTTTATAAGCCATTTGAGTTTCTATTCCTTTTGGCCTCTCCTCATTCTTTCTTTATGTATGAAGTCAGAAACAGCAACCTGATTGGGAAAATGAGCATGATATTGTAGACAGGAAGTCTATGGTAACATAATGTTTTGTATTCTGGAAAGAACATTCTTACAAATAGAGCCATAGAGATAGAAGTGAAGAGTGTCTTGATAACAGTATCCCTAGAAGGGTTTGGTTTTCTGTATTATAATAACAGTCAAATTAGAAGAAGGCTAATATATGAGTGCTTACAAAGTTAACTGCTGTGCTAAGCCTTTCATGTGCATTATCTAATTTAACGCTCACAATTAATGAGATTTTTTTTGTACTATTACCCCATTTTATTTACAAGGAATCTGAAATGGAGATTTAAATGACTAGGCCACTTTAGCATTGCTAGTGACACTTGGTATATTTATTCAGCTCCACTGATTCAAGAGCCTACCCCTCTAACATCTGTGCTCTATTTTTATATGAAGATGTCAGAAAGGGAGGAGAATGAGGACTGTCCTTCATCCAGCAGAGCTACACTAGATGAAAGCCATCTGATAATTGAGCTAGTATCTGTTTATTTTATAAAGCCACAGATGCAGAACTGAGAAAATTCAATCTTATCCATGTGACTAGAGACTCTAGTAAATGGTAATCCACCAAACCTGTGGGCAAGTACAAGGCTAGAAATATCACTACTTAGAAGATGGAAAATGTAGGAAAAAAGGGGAAAAACTAATTTCTATCAACTGAGGGGAAGAATACATTCAAGGAGCACTGTACTATATCATTCAAAAGAGAAGAAATACAAAATTGCTTGATATCTTCAATAGGTTTCAAGAAAATACGAGATTTATAAAACACAAAGAGGGCTGGGTACGGCAGCTCACGCCTACAATCCCAGTACTTTGGGAGGCACAGGTAGATCACCTTAGGTCGGGAGTTCAAGACCAGCCTGACCAACATGGAGAAACCCTGTCTCTATTAAAAATAAAAAATTAGCCGGGTGTGGTGGTGCATGCCTGTAATCCCAGCTACTCAGGAGACTGAGGCAGAAGAATCGCTTGAACCTGGGAGGCGGAGGTTGCGGTGAGCCAAGATCGTACCGTTGTACTCCACCCTGGGCAACAAAAGCAAAACTCAGTCTCAAAAAAAAAAAACAAAAAAAAAAGAAAGAGACCTATAAGATCAGAATAGGCTGAAATGAGAAGAAATGGTATAGGTTTGAAGAGTAATATAAAAATATGATAAAGATTGCAGAGACATTAAAATATTAGAATTAAATTTTGCTTTGGAGATACAATAGTTAAAAGCTAATTCAACTCCCTAATAGAAGGGAGAAATTGTTTACCCCCACAATACAAAGAAAATGTACAGAGTCTTCAAAATATGAAATAATAATAGATAGGGAGAGAATGGAGTTCCAATCTAAAAATAATGCAAGTTCCTGAATACAAACATTTCTTGATCAAATGTTTGGGAAGAAATCAAAACATTTTGTATAGAAGTGGTAACCTAACATAAAATCTAAGAAATGTTTTTTAAAAACTAATGAATAGAAGAAAATAAAGATAGGTAGAAGGGAAAGGGAGGGTATTTGACATTACAGTTGTTAACCCTAATACTTCCTGCATTATGGCTTCAGCCATATCTACACAGTTTTGAAGGAAAAAGTCTATGAATCAAAAATTTTATGCCTGGTTTATTAGTTTTCCAGTGCTATATTACAAGGTCCCACAAATATAGCAAATTAAAACAATACATATTTATTATTGCACAGTTTCTGTGGATTAGGAATCTGGTGTGGATCAACTAGGTCCTCTTCTCAGGATCTCACAAGTCTGCAATTGGTGTTGGCTGTGTTGTGTTCTCACCTGGAAGTTTTTCAGGAGAAGAATCTGCTTCCAAGCTCATTTAAGTTGTCTGCAGAATTAATTTTTCTATGGCCGTATGACTGAGGTCTTGATTTCTAAAGACTACTGTCTTCATAGGCAGTTCAGCATGACAGCATACTTCTTCAAGGCCAGCAGAAGAGGGATAAAGTCTGCTAAAATGGAGTCTTGTGTAACAAAAAGTAATCACAGTAGTCACATCTCATCACCTGTGCCATATAACAAAACCTAATTAAGGAAGTAACATTTCACCACCTTTTTTTTGAATTACTTTTATAATTTACCCATTTCTATACAACAGGCTGTGGATGCAGTTTCATTCAGAGAACTTTTTGCATGCTTATGGTTGATCAGTTTAAAAAGAATGTTATACTAACAAATAAAGTGAAGTTTGACCTCCCTTCCCTCACCAAAAAAAGAAAGCTATGAACAGAGATTTTACCATAGAGGATAGATGGATGTGAATGATGTTCAACATCACTAGCCATTATGGTAATATAAATGAAAACCATGATTCCTTTTCACTACATACCTATTAGAATGGCTGAAATAAAACACAGTGGCAATTTCAGCTGACTTTTGACACCACTGACCATTTATTTCCTTTCTTAGGGTCCCTTACATTTGTTCATCTGGGTCTCCATTATTTCTCTGTCATCTCTATGAGTTCCTCTTCCTTGACTGGCTGTAGCCACTCTTCTCTTCCCTTGGATCTCCCTGGATGATTCTCTCCTTTTCTGATTTCACCTACCTTCCTTATGTGGAGGACTGAGATATTTGTGCAGAAAAGTCTTTGGGAGTCCTCACCACCTTTGCTATATTCTGCTAGCTAGAAGCAAGTCACAGATTCTACTTACTTTTAGGGAGGGTATTAAACAAAGGCTTGGATCATTGGGAAATACCATATCATTCTAGGGACCACTTCAACTGAGTGAGCCACTCACCACTGACTAAAATAATAAGCTTGCACAGATATGGAAGACTCTGTGCCTCCTTTTGCAAAAGCATCTGTATGAAACTTAAAAACAACAACAAAACGTGTTAATTACATTGATAACCCTGTAACTAGATAAAAGAAATATGAAAAAGTGTAATTCTGGCAAAATCCACTACCAGATGGAGAAGTTCAATTTAATCACAACCATATTTTTAAAAAGAAACCTTCAGCTGGGCGCAGTGGTTTAAGCCTGTAATCCCAGCACTTTGGGAGGCAAAGGCAGGCAGATCACCTGAGGTCAGGAGTTCAAGACAAGCCTGCCAAACATGGCGAAACCCCATCTCTACTAAAAATAATACAAAAAAAATGAGCCAGGCATGGTAGCAGGCGCCTATAATCCCAGCTGCTTGGGAGGCTGAGGCAAGAGAATTGCTTGAACCCAGGAGTTGGAGGTTGTAGTGAGCAGAGATTGCACCACTGCGCTCCAACCTGGGTGACAGAGTAGGACTCTATCTCAAAAAAAAAAAAAAAAAGAAAGAAAGAAAAAAGAAAACTTGATATATAGGCAGTCCCTGTTTTGCACAATAGTATGACACTGTAAAAAGAACACTGCAAGTTAAAAGTGTGCAAAGAATCTTAATAATCAATGGGAAAAATTATGATCATTCCAAGCTTAAAATATTTGCAAAAACATTAAAAAATCTCCTACTGTTAATTATAAATTTATAAAGAAATGAGAAAATAGTAAAACCAACGTTAATGCAGTGCACTATATTATAAAGCATTCAAAATATTAAGAATTAAAATGTTTTATTTCCTTGTAAAATTCTTCTCAAGAGTAGGTTGAACAGTGCTTATCTTCTTCTTTGATGTAGAATGTCTTTTCTATGCCTTGGTGACTTATCACACTCCATTTTAACTTTGGATTAGCTTCTAACATTTTATCTTTTGAACCTTCAATTTTATGGAATGTCTCTGAAAATTCCTTTAATGTGAACCATTTTGTCAGTGTCACTTCCACTGGTGCATCTTTGTCTTTTTGTCACAATCACTTTCCTCATTTATGTTATTGAGTTCACTTTCACTAAATTCCTCTGGTTATGTATGTAATCTTTTCAGTGGTGGCAGTGTCAACATTCTCATGGTCAGCTCTTTATCCTATAGTTTCATTTACATTCTATTTGAGTTTCACATTCAGCATTATCACTTTTTGTGTCTTTGCTGCATTTTCGTCTTGGTTGGCCAGGTTCCTCTTTTGATTATCCATTTTGTAAAATGTCACATATGTTTATCGCTTGGAGACCAAGAGACAACACAACTACATTACGTGCTGTCTGTGCATGAACTGAGTAACAGTTACTCAGTGATCAGTCACCAAAAACTTTGAAAGAAGTGACATGATTTGTTACTGATCATGATGCATATGTGTTGTGTATGTAGTGATTTATGGACTAAAGATCTAGCAGTGAAGTTTATAATGTATTCACTTATTCAGAGTTAATATGCTATGATAACTAAAATTTGAACTATGTTGTTGGGGGACAACACAGTTTGAATGGTAAAACTATGGTTTCAAAAAATTCTATGTTTTGGTATTTTTTGTATTTAATAAGTGTACATTACTTTTTAAATAAATAAATTCTATGTTAAAATTGGTATTTAAAATGCAGAAAATGCATTAATTCTTGATATGGAAGGTAATAGAATTATAGGTGAATTTTAAAATATACTTTAATGTTTTAATGTTAACATTGTACATACATTATGTATATATAATTCTTAATTGAAACCATTTGTAAAGGAAGATTACTTTTGTAAACTTTTTCTACATTTAACTATGTTATACATTTAGTCAGTAAACCTTATTGAGCACCAGGTTTATTGAAGATAGAAGATGCCCAGTAACTCCTAGGAAGTTTTTTTTAATTTTAAGTTTTTTGTTTTTGAGTCTCACTCTAACTCAGGCTGGAGTGCAGTGGCACAATCCTCTCACCTCAGCCTCCAAAATAGCTGGGATCACAGACATATGTCACCATGTATGGCTAATTTTTTATTGTTTTTGGTTGAGATGGAGTTCTCCCCTTATCGCCCAGGTTGATCTCAAACTCCTGGGCTCAAGTGATCCTCCTGCCTCAGCTGTCCAAAGTGCTGGGATTACAAGCATTAGCCATTGCACCTGGCCCTAAGAGTTCTTTTTTCATTCTTTTTTTTTTTCTTATACTATTATCCCTATTTCAATGTTGAGGTTTCTATGAAGAGAAAGAATTTGAGATGTGTGAAATTCTGTAGGTAAGCTGTAAGAAATATTTCACCCATACGTTTGGGTATCTATAGTAAGTTATTCAGTAGTAATCAGAATGCTAGTGGAGATATCTTGTTCTATAATGCTTCTTTATGAATATGCCAAAAGAAATGCATATGTAAACTCATTTGCCTTATTGGGAATATGTGAAATTTGTTCTGATTTTTTTTTCTCATTTGTAAATAGAGATTTCTACTGGGCCACTTACGTAAACACTTTTAAAAATTTTAGTCTAATTTCAACTCTTCATTTTCACTTTAGTATTTAAGGGGCTAGTATGTTGAAAAAGCTGTAGGGAAAGCATTATATTTTTACTGCTCTCAGAAGCATCTGAACAATATTTTTCTATTTTCTAATCACCACATTTCATATGACATTTCTTCATTAATTTGTTCTTCAAAAAAAATGTTTAACTGTGTATTTTGTGCCAAATACCACACTAAGCACAGATTACGCAGCAGTGAACACGATAATCTAGCTTCTTCATGAAGCTTAGAGAAAAACAACTCAAGAAGAAAATATTTATAGCTAAATTCATAGGACCTAGCTCCATTTTGAAGACATTTTCATTGCTTAAAATAACTCCAGGAGGTTTTTTCTTTCTATGCATCCATCCCATTCAATTTTGACTGCCATTTAGCTATAATTGCAATTTATTTTTTCTTCTTCCCAAAAGAAAACATATATACAAACAGCACCTTGGTAGTAACCATATCATGACACTTGCATCCTTAGAGATTTTAGTCTAACATAGTGGTAACAATGGCTACCATATAGTCATTGGTGTATGGCATATTGGTAGGTGAGAGAGTGGAGAGTAAAAAAGAAGTGACAAATGGAATAAGAATGAAAAATAATTTAGATTCATTATGAAAAACTTTTAAAGCTACTTTTTAGGGACTCTATAAAAGTTAGTTATATGAAAAATCCCAATAGCAGAGAGTTTTAAAGTACCTAGAGATGAAACTATATATAGTCTATATATATACCAGCATATTTTGTTTCTCTTCATTTCACACGACGAAAATGGAGGAACTGAGAGTTTGATATCCTAGATTTGATCTGGAAGTCTTGAGACTGGAGAGGAAGAGATTTCTGAAGCAGCTCCCATATTATGCCCAGCTGCCGTGATGTAAGAGCAGCAGAGGCCTCCTTGCTCACACCTCATATGGGAAGAATAACTAGTAATGTCAGCCTTCATATATTCCAACTATATATTTTTTATATATATATACACACACACACACGTATATATATATACACACACACATACACACATACATATATAGACACACACATATATATGTAATTTGTGTGTATATATATATGTATATATGTGTGTGTATATATTGTATATATAGTTGGAATATATATATCTCATACATACACACATATATATGTATAGATATATATGTGTGTGTGTGTGTGTATATATATGGGATTTTTAATATGTATATAGACACACAGTCTCTAAGGGAGTAAGTGAATAAATGAGGTTCAGTAAGAGTTCAGGAAAATCCTAATTAATAGATTAAGAAATGGCATTCAAGCGAAGGTTAAGAATGTTGAAGGTACAGTCCTACTTTTTTGAGAGAAATGTGACAGACTGTCAGGAAGCCTGACTCTAGAATAGTGGCACTAAGTTACAGAATACAGGGCTTGATACACAGTACATTTTTTATGTTCCTGTCAGTTCCTATAACCAAAGGATTATTGTCTACCTTTTCCAGGTTTTGTCAGTTGTATAGGATAGTAGCATTTATCAAGTTGTTGATATCCGTAGATGAAAAGTATCTTATTCATGGATATAAATTATTATATTTCCATAGTGTTCTTGAGGAAATCCAATATAGTTTATCTGATTTTCCTCTCACCTGTTTATTTCAAATAAGAATTTTTTCTTACCAATACTCTTTTCCTATGTATACTACCAGAAATTGTCACCAGCCTGACAGTGTCTGTTAGACATGACCATGACACTAGGGTCAAAGCTAAGTTACTTTTCTATTACTTTGTTGGTGGTTTTACTCAAGGAACGTTTTATAATAATTTAAATCTGGTGGGAAGTATTTACCATTACATATTTTGCATGTGATTGACTCTTTGAAGCATTATTCTTGAAAAATATTTCTTTTTAAAAGCTGTGAATTATTTATAATCTTAATGTGCCTCATAACTGCATTTAGGATGTATTTATTTTTTGGATTAATAATATATTTACATGTTTTAAAATTCAAAAGGTATAAAAAGCAGAAAGTATTCTTTATACCTATGTCCCATAGACAGTTTCCTTCCCTAGAGACAACCAATATTATCAGTTTCTTGTATATCTGTCTAGAGATATTTTGTGCATATTCAAGCACTATGTATATTTTACACAAAATGGTACTTGCTCTTTGCATTAAGAAATATATTTTGCAAATCAATGCTTAGCATCCATAAAAAGCCTCCTCAGTTCTTTTTTTTTTTTTTTGAGACGGAGTTTCGCTCTTGTTACCCAGGCTGGAATGCCATGGCGCGATCTCGGCTCACCGTAACCTCCGCCTCCTGGGTTCAGGCAATTCTCCTGCCTCAGCCTCCTGAGTAGCTGGGATTACAGGCACGCGCCACCATGCCCAGCTAATTTTTTGTATTTTTAGTAGAGACGGGGGTTTCACCTTGTTGACCAGGATGGTCTCGATCTCCTGACCTCATGATCCACCCACCTCGGCCTCCCGTTCTTTTTTTTTTTAAAGCCTATAGCACCCAGTACTACCAGGTGGTCTCCCACACCAAGTACTAACCAGGCCTTACCCTGCTTAGCTTCCTACATCAGATAAGATTGAGCACATTCAGAATGGCATGGCCATAGACGCCTCATTTATTTCTGTGACCGAATAGTATTCATTCCACTAATGGCTGTCATTTAACTAGTCTCCTGTTGATTGTCATCTGGGATGTTTCTAATTTATTGTTCAAAATGCCTTAATTAATATGTCTGAACATATGTAATTTCACATAGACGGAATATGTATAGCTGAGGATAAGCTTTTAGAGGTAGAATTCCTAGGTCAAAGAATATGTTCAGTTTTAATTTTGATAGCTATTACCCAAATGCTGCCTCTATAGATTTGTTGCCACTTTATGCTTCCATAAGCTAGCATCTACTTTCTACAGCCTCACCAACACCATGTTATTACACAGTCTCACCCTTCCCAATCTGACAAATTTTTCAAAATATCTTTAATTTAGAGTCTTTATAAGTTAGGTTGAACATATTTTCATATGTAAAAGAGATATTTTCTACAAACAGTGTAGTACTTTGCCCCCTTTTTTTTTCGTATTAACCTATAAGGAGTATTTCACGTATTAGGGAAATTATGAGTTGAAAATATCATTCCTAGTTTGCCATTTACTTTTAACTTTGTTATGGTTTGTACTAGGCAGATTTTTAAACATAAATTATTTGTATTTTCTTTTGTGGACTCTGGGTTTTTTCTCATTGTTAGGTGGATCTTCCCACCTCCTTAACAATTATTCCATGTATGTTATCTAGAATTTTTATGGTTTCATTTTTTACATTTATTTATTATATCTAATGGCATTGATGCTTACATATGGAGAAAAGTAGCAACAGACTTTATAGTCCCACATAACAATTCAATCAGAAGATATAACAGAAGAAAAGAATCATCATCATCTACAACAACAAACCAAATTAAAATATGTAGGAACAGTCTGTCCACCTAATGCTTTGAATGTGATCTTCTGCCTAGTAAGTGACTGTATTTTTCCCCTTGTATTTCAGCAGCACTTCTCTAACTGGGGAATAATAAACAGATAAATATGCCCCTAGATCTTCTCATGCCTGTAATCCCAGCACTTTGGGAGGCTGAGGCAGGTGGATCACAAGGTCAGGAGTTCAAGAAAAGCCTGGCCAACATGGTAAAACCTCCATCTACTAAAAATACAAAAATTAGTCGGGCATGGTGGTACACACCTGTAATCCCAGCTACTCGTGAGGCCGAGGCAAGAGAATCTCTTGAACCCAGGAGGCGGAGGTTACAGTAAGCCAAGATCACATCACTGCACTGCAGTCTGGGTAATGGAGCAAAACTCCATCTCAGAAAAAAAATAATAATAAAATTTCTTGTAATCCACATACTCTTCCAGTTAAGCAACTATATTACTCACTGTCATCATAATCTAGTTAACTAAAAGGATGATCTACTCTCTATTACTATCTGTTACTGCCCACTTCCTCCTTATAAATCTGCACTATGACTTCTGACCCAACCCTCCGCTAAGGTGATTTTAGCTCAGTTGAATAACCTCCATATTGACCAAGACATAGAACATTATCTCATGATTATCTTCATCTCTTTACTTAGTCTCATGGTTTCCTTCTTAAAACGTTCTTTTGGCTTGGATTTTATAATACCATTCTCCCATTTTCCAACTCGACTTCTCTAGCTAGGCTGTCTCAATTTTCTTCCCAGACTCAGCTTCCTCTCTGCACCTTCAAATTACAGTGTTTCTCTGGCATCAGCTTTCCCCCTTAGAGCACTTTCTGCTACTACTAATAAGTAATTAGTAGCACAGTGAGTGATTTACTGTGGGTCTCTTTCGTTAGAGTATAAATAGAGGCTGTGTTGGGCCCTTGCTGAGGTCTTCAGCTTCATCGCCACCTAATTCCCCTTGTTCCAGGACATGTTCAGGAACTTTGTGGGAGCTTGTTCTCCTTTAGTTTGGATATCCTTTGATCCTATCAGTTCATGGTCCTTTCTCATTCCTGAGGTTTTAGCTTAAATGCTACCTCTTGAGGTCTTCCCTGACCTTACGATTTAGGTGATCCTCTTTGTTTAACACCTTCTATATTTCTTTCCTAGAATATATCAATGTTTGTAATTATTTCACTTACTCACCAGTTTGTTGAATTATTTCCCCTACATTAGAATATAACCTTTGCAAGGAGAGGAACCTTTTATGTCTTGTTCCTGTAGTATTCCTACCGTCTCATATGTATCTGGCATATAATAGGTGATTTTTTGGTGTTTTTTTTTTGGTTTGTTTTTGTTTTGGTTTGTTTGAGATGGAGTCTAGCTCTGTCGCCCAGGCTGGAGTGACGTGGTGCAATCTCGGCTCAGTGCAACTTCCACCTCCCAGGTTCAAGCGATTCTCCTGCCTCAGCCTCCTGAGTAGCTGGAACTACAGGCATGTGCCACGCCTGGCTAATTTTTTGCATTTTTATTAGAGATGGGGTTTCAAAGTGTTAGCCAGGATGGTGTCGATCTCCTGACCTCGTGATCCACCTCCCTTAGCCTCTCAAAGTGCTGGGATTACAGTTGTAAGCCACTGTGCCTAGCCTACAATAGGTAATTAATAGTTTTCAATGAAAGGGAGAGAAGAAGCCAAGGAACAGAGGTTGGTTTTACTGATCTACCATTATCTTCTTAATTCTTAGCACAGTGAATTTCATGGATATTCATACTGTTATGGGGATTCAGTTATATATTTCCTTAAGATATTAACTCCTTAGAATTCTATTCCCAGCTCTTTACTCTTATTCTGCAGGCCTCGTATAGTTTAATGGGTAACTCTACCTACACTATGATTTCAGCTATTATTGATATGCTAACGAATCCCCAAATCTAAATCTAGAGACATTATTCTTTGGTTCAAGAACAACATATAGACTGGTATAGTGGTTCATCCCTGTAATCCCCTGGGATTTATGTTGGCAGCTTGAGGCTGGAAGATTGCTTAAGTCCAGGAGTTCAAGACCAACCCGGACAACATAGTGAGACCCTCCCATCTGTAAAAAAATAATAAAAATAATAAATTAGCTAGACATGGCGATGCACATCTGTAGTCTATCTACTTGGGAGGCTGATGCAAGAGGGTCTCCTGAGCCCAAAAGTGAGGCTGAAAGTCAGCTATGATTGTGCCACTGCACTCCAGAATTGGCAACAGAGCATGTGACTCTCTGTAAAAATAAAAATTAAATTGTAAAAGAACCCCCATATATAACAGCCTATTGGACATTCTACTTAGATATTCTATAGTTCTCTTAAATTTAAATTTAGCATGCCAAGTATGCTGAGAACTAATCCGCTTTCTGTATTTTTTACCATCATAAATGAGACTGTCATCTTTTCAGATGCCTTTGAGTCTCCTAGATTTCTCCTTTTCTTAAAAGGTTTCTATATATAATAAATCACATCCTATATATTACTGTTAAACATCCCTCAAATCCTCCCTTCCTCTCTATCCCTTTCAAGAAATCTAAAAAGTCCACACCAATCTCCTAACTAGCATTGTTGCCACAAATATTTCTAAAATTCATATCCGATCAAATCAATCTTCTTAAATTTTTTAGGATCTCCATGTTTTCCTACCCTCTAATCAAGAAATGCTTGGCTGGGCACGGTGAGTCACACCTGTAGTCCCAGCACTCTGGGAGGTTGAATGAGGCAGGCAGGTCACCTGAGGTCAGGAGTTCAAGCCAGGCCTCGCCAACATGTTGAAACCCTGTCTCTACAAAAATATAAAAATTAGTCTTTTTTTGGTATGATCTCCAAGCTAAAGAGAGATTTTCATTTTTAAAGATGTGTGTGCAAGACAGGGAGAGGGAGGAAGGAAGGAAGGAAGGAAGGAGGGAGGGAGGGAGGGAAGGGAGGGAGGGAGAGAAGGGAAGGGAAGGAAGGACACAAAGAATCTTAGGAGCAAGTTGGAATCCTAACACTTGAAACCAAATAATTAGTACTAGTAGAGACTATGGTGGTTTATCCTTTATTGAACTGACCTTAGGCTACCTGTGAGGTGGGGCTGGAATTTAACAAGTACATACTTCCTCAGACAAGGTTTGACTGCTATACAACAGACAAAACCAAAATATTTAGCTTGACCTATATTTTGGACCAGAATATTTCTGTTATATAAATGATAGGATGCATAAATGTACTCCCAGCACATTATTAGCAGGTATTATGTATCACTTTGTTTTATTTATTTATTTCTGATGTAAATCCCTCAGGAATCTATTTAGATCAAAAGATCCTCAATCTTTTTAATGTTTTTAGATATTAAGTTTGAGAAGAGACTACAGATGGGATAATCTGTCTTCGTATTCCACTTTTATAAACTGAGGCAATTTATTACATATAATTAAGTCTCCTGAAGGGGAAGTTCATCTGAGTAAAGAAGCAAGAAGGGAAAGGAGATAATTTGAGTGGTTACTGTGTGTTACGTATTTACATGCATTATCATATTTAATCCTGAGCATAACCAAGTGACATGGGTATACTTACCCTTATTTTACTGGTAAAGGAATAGAGGCTCAGAGAAATTAAACAGCTTGAACAAAGTGACAAAGCAAGCAAGATTCGATATTCAAGTTGAATTTTTCTAGTTTCAAAGTCTAACATTGCAACCAGGCTTTTTGTTGCTATCTGCATCTTCATTAGTACTCTTTAAAATCATCATTCATAAAGAAGAAATATTTCAATTTAAATTATTTGTTTGATCCTCTGGTGTGGTATAATTATTTGAAAAAAGAAATGGCCACTTTGTGAAAAGAAACTGTGAATAGTAGTTGTATCATGTTCACTAATCACAAAATAGTTATCTGTGTAAAACCAAAACAGGGACATAGTTTCGATCAGTAAGTACAGTGTTATCACTCAGATCTCATCTACAAAGAGCAATCATTTTTAATACATCTTATGAGGAGAGCGTTTAACTGTGTTTTCATAGGACTGCAACAGTTTATATTGGATTTGAAATGTATTCTGAATCTAAGAACTTAAATCTGTATTAGGTACAATATAAAAGAGAATAAAGCAATAGCAATTTGTAACAAATAAGTTTCACTGTGAATTGAATATGGTGCTATTTCATAAAATAGTGCTAGGTTTTTTTAATTTATGAAATATATTAGGCCATTATGGTTTAAAAATTGCAGTAGAGGAATTT